>NC_068387.1:178362-251372 GCF_023724105.1 Carassius gibelio
GGACCTCAGAGACTGTTTCTACAAAGGAACGGTCAACTCCGACGAGGACTCGGTAGTTGCTGTCAGTTTATGTCACGGCATCCAGGGTACTTTCATAACGCAAGGGGACGAGTACTTCATTCAGCCTAAAGCAAGTGCCAAGACCACCGGCAAACCTTTCCCGCAGGTGCACGTCGTTAAAAGGCGAGCGTTTTCCAGCAGCAGTCACAGAGCGTCAAATATGGTCTTTGATCAAGAGAAAGTTGACAGCTTTGTGAAAACGAGCAACCTGAACTCTAGTGAAGACGGCAAAGTGCGACGCGCGAAAAGATTCGTCTCATCTGCGAGATACATCGAGACCCTGATAGTCGCTGACGCTTCTATGACACGTTTCTATGGAGACGAGATAAAGGTGAGCCAAGCGCGCCTTTAGAGAAGTCGCAAATTTCCGAGGTTTATTTTGAAATGCATGCGCAATTGTTAATACTACATTTGCTCCTTTAGGTGCACCTACTTTTTTGTTATCTAACTGATACTGAAACGTGTAGCCTATGTACAACTGAGCTACTGACCGACCTTTATTCATTTACTGAAGACTTTTCACCACTCATCCGAGGGGCTTCGACTGACCACCTGGTGAAACAACTTAACAGTATTAACTGAATTTAATTTTCATATTTAATTGTATTTATTTTACAAGCTTATATTTCGCAGTCATACCCAGATTGTGTCCTTATACGAACAACTGACTGCAATATGTACATGGAATATTTGTATAAAACGTTAGGTGAGGTACCTAAATAGATAATAATTCGTCTCACAAAGACCTATCAAGTCTTTTCAATAAGTTTTCCAGGTAACATTCAATATACCATCTCTGAGCACGCAAGGAAAGTGTGCGTAAACACGTAAAATTGATTTTACCAAGGAGGGCATTTTAGGTCAATATACTGAGGTGTTGTAGGGAGCAAGGATCTTATATCGAAAACGGCACGCAGGACTTTGTTTTGGAAAGTCAAAGCGTCGGTGATTTCTTTCTTCCCGCGGTTGCTTGCAGCGGGGTTTCTCTCATGGAGATAGAAAGATCAGGTTGGAGCTGGATGGAGTTACAAAACGCTTTGAACGAAATCTGTCAGTCCTTTCCACCTACATTATATAGTCCGGTTTTAAAACTATGCGAAGCTTTACGTAAATAGAAATATGCTAACAAAAATCAATCTTTCTGGATATGAATTACTTATTGAATTATGTGAATGAAAAAAAAAATCACTTCTACCCTTTAAGATCTGTACAGAATTAAACATTAAAAGTTGGGAATATGTGTTTATCCCTTTAACTGATGTGTTGCTAGCTATATGACTATTCAAAACAGCTGTCATATGGGCTGTTTCAAATTATCAAGGATTTCAGGACAAAACTGTCATTCAGGGACAAATTTCCATTCTAGGCGTTTTTATTTCCATGTAAAACTGCAGCTGTATTCACAAGTCGAAGTTAATGTATCAAGTTTTTAATAAAGGCTAAAACGAATTAGCCCTTAATGATCAGTCTATGATTTAGACATGAAAAGTAACATAAATCAGGGAAACCACTAAAAGCTTGTGGTTTGAGGGCGACCGTGGGGTTGGTTATACAGAGTGTAACAAAATATGAAACTTGTCTGTGAATCAGTATGAGAGAAAATAAAATACAGAGGAGGGCGAAAATGACATCCAGGAGTTGTTTGCGACCCTTTTTATTGATAGAATGAAGAACAAATGTTTAAATGTCTTGGTCCCATAAGCCTTCAGATTTGGGCCACCACTTTATTCTCTCCCCCCAAAATGCAAGTTTAATGAAGAAAATACTCACGCAGGAGCTGTCTTTGCTGGTCCTACTATGATATTTGTGACAGCTGCATTATTTTAATAAATATGTTGAACGTGAAACATAAAATATTGGTTCAGTCAGACAATCATCTAGTTTTAATGCCAAAAATACATCATGTTTTTGGAACTGTATATCCAGGGTTTGATATTTGTTTACGCAGTGTATCTGCAGACCATTTTTGTTTGATTACAACATTTCTGTTCTCTATTTTTTCTTTCTACAGCATTACCTCCTGACCGTGATGTCCATGGCAGCACAGATCTATGTTCATCCTAGCCTGAAAAATGCTGTTAGTCTGGTGGTAGTGAAGATGGTGGTTGTAGAGGATGAGGAGGTGGGACCTGAGCTTTCAAGCAACGGTGGTGTTGCCCTGCGCAACTTCTGCAGGTGGCAACAACTTTTCAACCCTGGCAGTCAGAGGCATCCTGAACACTATGACACTGCCATCCTGTTTACTAGAGAGGTGAGAGACTTTTTAGAACAAAGGAATCAAATTTAAGTGAAATTCATGTGAGTGACCCATGTATCAAATGTGTTTTGGGTTTAAAATTATGGCACAACTGGACTTTTTTTTATAGATTTACTTTTAATACTAGAAATATGTAGGTCATTTAATTAATTTTTCCATCAGGAAAGATGGCGACTTTTTCTCCCCAACATTTCCAGTCCACACACATTTTACAGATGTAATTACCTTCAGCTTTTGATTAACTCACTTGGCTACCACTTTTCCAAAACAAGACATAATTTCATTGAGTCAGTGACAGGGTCATGATCACAATGCTCAGCAGGGAACCCCTGTCCAATCTTGGAGACAACAAGCAAGAGCTTGTAGCTCTGCCAAAAACCAGAGGGTTAGCACTGGATAAAATAGTTGTAGGAGAAACAAAAATGTAGCTGGACATCCAGCTGAGAGCAACACAACAGAACGAAGAGAGATCTCAGTCCTGCTGAGGCTAGATGGAGAAACAGGTGGTTTTTATTTAGCGGAGGAGGTCTGGGTGTCTCTGGTCGTCTCACATGGCTTCCACTGAGACGTCTTCCCCAGTCAAGGTTATCCCTGTCTGGACAGGGAAGTGCTGGGCAGGCCCTTTGGTCTACACAGTGCTGTGTGGTCCAGCTATCTCATAGTTAATTTTCCCCCTCTGGCTTTTTTCTAGTATGCAGTCTGCCATGTATTTGCTTCATTTTACGATGGAAACACTGACAAATATGTTTTGCTGGCAAGAGCCTGCTTGGGGAAAAAAGGGCTGTCTGGAACTAATGGAGCGATGTCTGGATATCAGTGTCTCAGATGTGTCCCCCTCTCCTCTACTCTCACATCTCTCTGGCTCATTTGCCCACTTGTCTCTCTCTTTTTTTGACCTCAGGATATTTGCGGATATAAGGATTGTGACACTCTGGGTGTAGCTGACATTGGCACTATGTGTGACCCCAAAAGAAGCTGCTCAGTCATAGAGGACAACGGCCTTCAGGCAGCTTTCACCGTGTCCCACGAAGTCGGTATGTTCACACACATGACCAGACTCCATGTCTGTAGTAAGAGATCTCAGCCTTACCGACTGTCTGGACAAGAGCATGTGTTCCAGACTGAGTCATTAATTAATGTAAGCCAGCTGTTTTCAGCAGCTAAAATATTCGGAGAACTTTGTGTTACCATTACTCCTGTCGATCGATCACAATTTTGAATCGAATTCATCACATGATCTGAAGACTAAATTCAAATGAATCACAATTAATTTCATATCAATATTTAATTGCAAAATGATGAATCACATGTCAATATTTGATGAGAAAAGGACCATTAAATAATCAAATAGACTTACGTTGACTGTCTGAGGTACAGTTCTTCTCCATTGACTAAGCACCAAGTTGCAGTAGCAGCAGTAGTAATGACACCCTCTGGAAAGGCAAAAAGCACAATAAGCAACAGTGATCAATGAAAGATAGTCATATGTGGAAAAATTATTACACTCTACAGGTGAAGTGCATCTTTATATTTTCCTCTTTTTTTCAGGCCATGTACTCAGCATGCCACATGATGATTCCAAAATCTGTGAGAAGTTGTTTGGGCATCTCAACGGGCATCATATGATGGCTCCTTTCTTCGTTCACCTCAACAAAACTCTTCCCTGGTCCCCATGTAGTGCATTCTACATCACCGAGTTCTTTGACAATGGCCACGGTATGATCCTTCTCTGCCTGTCAGGATGCTGTTTTAATAATTTATTATTTTTTTTAAAGTTACAGTATATGTGAGTGAAAAAGAACTCCCTGAAATGCAGTAGCATTTGATTTGCTCCTGTCTTTCTGAGTGTATTTTTTATTAACAGCTGGTTTTCTCTCGGTTAACATTAGGTTTTCAGTTTTTGTTTGGTTTTGGCCTTAGAGCATAATGGTGCATATTTCCTAGAGACTCTGAGAGTTTTGAGATATTTTGCTACAATTGTATATCTGTCATTCAAAAGTTAATGGAAACATGGCACAGAGAGTCTACAGTATAATTTTCATCTTAATGTGCGGCGAAAAATCTCTATAATGTAGATGCCTGTCTTTTATGAATTTACTTTCTTTCAGTGTCTTGCACGTTTCTTGTTTAAATGCCACTTCTGTCTTAACTTACTCCCTGACCACTAATAATGGGCTGGTGGGACCACACTCTGTTATTTTGCTGAGAGTGTCAAAACTAACAGTCTTTGCAGAGTAAGCTCACTCTCACTCCATCTACTGATGTATGGTACGAATATACAGTATACACTACGGTTCAGAAGTTTGGGATCAGTAAGATCCCTCATTTCTGATGTCCCCTGTGCTCACCAAGGCTGCATTTATTACATCAAAATGAGTCAAAACAGTAACACTGTGAAATATTATTACAGTTTAAAATAACTTTTCCATTTCAATTCATATAAAAATGTCATTTATTCTTGTCTGGTCTGTATTTTCAGCAAGCGTTACTATAGTCTTCACCATGACAGTCTTTCAGATCAATTTTTCTGGATTGAATGGAAAGTCAAAAAGAACAGCATTTATTTTTAATATAAATCTTTCCATCAAGACTGTCCATTAGATATACCTAATATTAACTATGATTCAAATACAACAGGACAATTCACAATAAAGATGAACTCAGATAAGAAAAAGTGACAACTCCGGAAATATGGTAGACATATTTTCTCCAGTTGATTTATTTCCGTCGATATCTCAGTCTACACACTTTCGTTCCCGCTCTTCCACTGACTCATCTTCAATGACTCAAACATTCTAGGTTTAACAACTATTCCCTCACAGAGACAGTACAGTACGTGTAGCCAAGCACATGCTGTCTTTACCTACAGGTACTGTAGACTATGAACTGATATGGCTTCAAGGCTGTTATTTTCCATTGTTGTCATACCTGTATCCGTTTCACCAAATGCCTTCCATTACTAAGCATTCATAACATTCATTTAGGTCTGTAAAGCTGTATTGGAACCTTTCCAAATTCTTAATACTTAAGATGTTAAGGTATCCTCAATACTTTAAGCCTAATGAGATGTGGTCAATCTCAGAAAAACACAAAGGGAGTCAATAAGTCTGCATAAGTGTTTCAAGGCATTATACTGTCTCCATATCTTTATCCATGTGGATAAAACTATGTTTAGGAAGAACATTTCTTACATTTAAATTATACTTTCTTTTGTTACAGATAAAAACTATTTTTTTATAGCTGAGTATGAGGCTGCACGATAATAGGTTACATAATGGATATCTCCAGATGGGAGACTTATTAAGTCTTACGCACATTTGGGATGAGAAGAGGTACAGTGAGATCTCTCAGCAATGAAAATAGTCCCCTCAAGCTAATGTGCACACCTGTTTTAGACTTGCTGTATGTAAGAGATTGTTTTAGCTGAAGTAAACACTTGGTCAATAGCAACAGGCTTAAGGAAAACACTCCAAACCACCTTAAAAGCATAATATAATTTAAGTTTATATACATGTATTTGGGAGAAGCTTTTATCCAAAGCAACTTATCTTGTATTAAAAGTAACATATTTTATCAGTAAATGCTTTCTCTGGTAATCGAACCCTTGAACTTGGAACTGTTTAAGCTACAGGAAGACCATCTTCAAGTTGAATTGGAAGCAAATAAGCTAAATAAAACCCTGCATGTGCATTCCTCAGGTGACTGTTTGCTGGATCCACCTGTGAAGAGCATCCCTTTACCTACCGAGCTCCCCGGCCGTATGTTTGGTCTGGACCGCCAGTGCCAGCAAGCTTTCGGGGATGAATATACCCACTGTCCCAATGCTCCTGAAGATCAGGCATGTGCACAGCTGTGGTGTCGTGAGGAAGGCAAGATCCAGTGCACGACCAGGAATGGAAGCCTTCCCTGGGCTGAGGGTACTCCATGCGGGGAGGACAGGAGATGTCGTGAGGGTTCATGTGTGTCGAGTGCACTGGAGGAGGCGGGAGAAGAGAAGGTATGCATGCCCAGGAGGATGTGTGTATGTGAGTCATCCGGTTTACCTGTCAGCACGTATGCATCTAAAACACCCATGTACAGATTAACAGGCACCACTTTTAACAAATATCTAACACAGCAGGCGACGCCTTGCACATGGCCTCTTTGTGCGTCGCCCTCCTCTTCCTTTTAAAAATTGTAAACAGTTGTGCATACTGTCTCAGTGATCTCTTCTGTCTCTCTCAGATTATTCACAACTTTTACGTATTTCCATTCCTTTGACTTTAAAGATGACACATACTTTTCACCATAGTGTTTACATGTTTGAAGAAGTCTTAGAGGGCTTAGAGCCAGACAGTTCTTTTTTTTTTACCTTCAGAAAAAACTTGTTCGTCCTCTTGGATCCCAACCAGCTGAGCAGCTTAAAATAATCAGTCTACTTTAAATTCAGCTTCTAAATGCCAGAGAGAGTGAGAGGAAAAGAGAGAGAGTTTATATAGCGGGAACCTCAATTATTTTTGAGCCTTCCATTAAAGATGCATTTGCAATGTATTCAGCAAAGCCTCTTAAAAAGTGTGATTATATTTGGTGCAGTGTGTTAAAAAAAAACAAGCTTGTGATCCCAGACGGCCTGGCTGTTAGAAAGCATCCCTCAGCCAACTCATAAAAAACCCTGACAGAAATGCAGTGTGGTATGCTCACATTCCGTCAGCACTACGCTTACTGGAAGTGATGTTTAGGAGCGCTTTGCAAGGCAAAAGTGACAGTAAAGACATTTATAATGTTACAAAAGGTTTCTTTTTCAAATTAATGCTATTCTTTTAAAACTTTCCACACAGTTTCCACAAAAATATTAGCTTGTTTTCAACAATGATAATAATAAGAAATGATTCTTGATTGGCAAATCAGCATACTGGAATGATTTCTGAAGATCATTTCACACTGCTAATAAATTCTGCTTTACCATCACAGGAATAAAATAAATTTTCAAGTGTATTGAACGATACTAAATTACTAAATTGTAATAATATTTAGTAATTTTATTGTATTTTTACTGTATTGTTTATACAAGGTGCTGTACATTACCAGGAAATGTATATCTAACTGCCTCTATTTGTGTTCTAGGTGCCAGTCAATGGTGGCTGGGGAGAGTGGGGCCCTTGGGGGCCGTGTTCACGTACATGTGGTGGGGGTGTGGAATTTTCTCGCCGTGAGTGCACTGCTCCAGTGCCACAGAATGGGGGCTCATACTGTGTGGGACAGAGGGTCAAATACCAGTCCTGCAATACTCAGACATGCCCAGAGGACCATGGTAACATTTTATAAATAAACCTCCATACACACACTTGGTGGCATAGGTCACATTATTGAGGCCTAGAGAATGAGTGAGGGGAGTGAATGGGGTCAAGAGCTTGAAGGACTATGCATTTGTTACAATTACAGTATTCTAAGTGGTGCACCAGTGACCATTTTTATAATCCACAGGAAAAAGCTTCAGAGAGGAGCAGTGTGAGAAGTATAACACTGAACGTTACTTGGACATTCAAGGAAACATTAAGCAGTGGATCCCTAAATATTCCAGTGTCTCTCCACGAGACCGCTGCAAACTCATCTGCCGAGCCAAAGGGAGCAATGAATTCAAAGTTTTTGAAGCTAAGGTGCACATCCGTTGAAAATGTTTTCTAATCTGATCAGCAATAATAACATAATAAATAAGAAATTTTAGTCTCTTCTGTGTATCTGCCTGCTCTAAAGCTTTACTAAGATGTCAGATGATCTCTTTCTTAGACTTCCCTCTTGCCACAGCCCCATTGATATCTTTACACTCCCACTAAACTCTCATGCATGAAATATTTTCCCTGTTGTAAAATGTGAAACCTGAGCACCCTAACCCCACAGTCCAGCTGCTTGCTTAAGCTCTTGAGTGCACCTCTGTAACTGATATTTCAGATACAGCTGAAATGTACTTGGTTTTGCGTCATCCGCACAGAGTTTGTGCTATTCCGCTTTATGTGGAATAGCCATTATGTTAGAACAGAATACACTGGAGCACTTAGGCTGCCACTGCAATGAAAGTGTTTTGTTTATGGTTCTCTGTCTATTCTAATGCTGATGTTTCATATGTGCTGTGCAGGTAGTGGATGGCACCACCTGTGGGCCAGACACCCCATCTATCTGTGTTCAGGGCCAGTGCATCAAAGCTGGTTGTGACCAGGTGATAGGCTCCAATGAAAAGCTGGATAAGTGCGGTATCTGCGGAGGTGACGGTACAAACTGTAGGAAAATAAGCGGCTCATTAAACAAAGCTACGTAAGTATAGATTGTAAGCATTATTAATACCATTTAAAATGATGGAACACACTGGGAAAGGTGTGAGCTACTGATATAACTGAATCTATACATAACGATATTATAATCTACAGTATGAAAAATGGATATTCGAGGGAGATTACCAATGGAACCATCATTAAATTATTCTCTTTTCATGAATTGTCTTTAAGTGAGCTTTAAAAGACAGCTAAGGTAGTCTAAATGTAAAAAAGGGTAAATGATAATGTACAAATGAAGTATCTAATATAATATCTATAAATGTAAAAATTCAGAGCTCTAGAAGCTCTTTTCACAACGATACCATAGAGGAACCATTGTTCTGTGAACAGTTCTTAAAAGAACGGTTTTTGTCTTAAGGTGTGGTCACAGTAGTAAAATTGCAATGAAATTTTGCAAACAAAAAAGTCCATTGTCTATAGAGGGTTATATATTGAAACAACCAAAATATCCATTGGGGTTCTCATCACTTTTGACATAATGTAATTTTTGCCTGGTGCTGGGTGATATGACAGTACATAACAATGATCATCAATTTTTGGATCTAACTATATTGCATTTATAGTGTTGTCTAGCAGATCAAGTATGCTATGTACTGTACATGGACCACTAGTTCTCTGAGTCCAACTGCCTTTAATTTAATCAGTAATTAAGTTTTACTCCCGTTTTCACAGTTTTACTAGTGCCAACCAAGTTACAAGGCGTTTTGCCACTCAGTCTGGTTGAGTGGTCATATAAGGTCATGAAAGTGACATCAATGCATACCCTCTATTGTCAGAAACACAGACATGTATGAAGCACCTTTCACACACAAGTCACTTTCAAAATAAGCAAGTTTTTATTGGTCGAAGCAGCAAATTCATGTGACCAACTTGAAAATGAGTAAACCCTGCAAGGGGAAGTTTTTCACCCTCACATAAAAACTTCTGATAGAACAGAATATTATTGGAATAGTAACCTATTCTATTAGAAGGTGGACCACACCTTCAGAGTAAAGAACCATGGAAAATTCTGCAATGGAAAGACTCCATGGATGTTAAAGATATTTCATGTAACCAGAGATGCTAAAAAAGAATCTGTTAATTTAAAGTGTGTATTGTCAAATGATGACCAATATTGTACCGCTATTCATATGATACACTGTTTATGCCTATCTCCACAGTATTGGCTACACTGATATTGTTACCATCCCTGCTGGGGCAACTAATATTGACATAAAACAGCGCAGCCATCGAGGCATCGCACACGATGGTAACTACCTGGCGGTAAAGATGGAACACGGAACCTACATCCTGAATGGGAATTTCTCAGTGTCTATGGCAGAGCAGGACATCCCAGTGCCTGGCGCCATGCTTCGATACAGCGGCTCTTCCACCACCTTGGAGCGCCTCCTCAGCTTTTACAGTCTTCGGGAGCCCATCACAATCCAGCTGCTGTCCACCGCTGGGGACAACTCACCCCCTAGAATCAAGTATACTTTCTTTTTGCCGAGGGATGTGCCTTTTAGCAAGCCTGACACAGAGAGCAGGATTTCGCCACATGTCATCTTGCCCTTTGGGGGAGCTGACTGGGTCCTGGGTGAGTGGTCTGAGTGTTCCAAGAGCTGTGGTGCTGGATGGTCCAGGAGAAGCGTGGAGTGTAGAGATGGGGATGGATCCTTGTCTCACCTCTGCGATGCCGACCTGAGACCGGCAGACATCCGGCCCTGTGGGGATCTGCCCTGTCCCATGTGGCAAATGGGGCCATGGTCAGCCTGTTCACGGACTTGCGGAGTCGGACAGCGGCACCGCACTGTAGTCTGCATGGACTACACGGGCAAGGTTCTAGAGCATGAAAAGTGCAACCCAGACAAAAGGCCAGAGGTAGCTATAGCAGAATGTTTTTATCAGGACTGCTAAATCTGACATTATGTGCAGTAGTAGAGAATGAGGAGGTGGTGGGATCCATAGTGACTGAGAAAAAGCTTCAGAAACAAACTAAGAAGCTCTTGGGTATAGAGCATTAGATTGGAGATTGCTTGTCAAGCATAACCAGGACATTTGATATGAGTTATTATCTATACCATGGTTTAATCTAATTCTGTCTTTTAACCACAAAGGTAACCTCCCACGGAGATCTACCTCAGTCAATACAAGCTTCATAATGTTCACAGTTTAGAGAGGAGTCCGTTGGAAACCATTTGCACAAACCTGCTGAAATGAGTCCAAATTAAGGTACCTAAAGGTGGTCACATTAATGATTCAAGTCAGATCATCCATCTTTTTAGAACTGTCCACAACGGACTGCATTTTAGTATCTTTATACATGCTAGACTAATTGATTTCACACATTTATTTTAATTGCCAGCTTATGTTTTGTAGCATTTAGTCTGTTTCTTATAAATATTTACTCCTTTTAATACTGGTATCACCCTCAAAGGCTTTCAGATTTTTCATATTGCAACACTGGAGGAAACAGTATTTGGAAGTACAGTCCTTTACTGGTCTCACAATAGCTGTATGTACATAACATACACCGATAAAAGCTGAATAGATACAGATATGCTAATTTTACCTTTAAAATGTTGCCTGGTTATGACTGTTGATTTGGATGAATGATTTTAGTTTGTAATGTAGAATCAAAGTGGAATTGCCTTCTCTCACACACTGTTGGTTTTTCTGTACATATATAAAGCCTTGAGGCAACAAGCTATCCCCGTTTAAGAGCAACCGTGTAAAGACTACAAAGTGTGCCTTTAATTAATTAATTTCTCTATTGGCATCCACTGGTGCACATTACTTAAAAGGGATCATTTAAAATAACGGATACTGGCATATGTGAGTTTACAGGAGAAAGTAATTTATTGTTAAATGTTCATTTAGAAGTGGATAATTACTGTATATTATTGGACACACATGTGCCCTCAAGATAATTGCAATGATTACTAAGACACAAAAAGAGAAAATACATTTCCTGTGAAAGACACATTGAGATTGCATGCATCTTTGCAATCTATATTCTGTTAATTTTTTCCTTAGTCTTCCAAGCTTTAGTTGACACTGTATAAATGCATTTAAAAATCTATCACCCACACACATTATAAGAAAGAAGAGAAAAACAAACCTAAATGTCGTTAATGAATATTATTTTATGTAATAGGACAACTATAGGCTTATTGTTCTGAAATTTTCCCTTTAGCCGTACGATCACTGATTTTTGTTGCCAGAGCCATTTCACATATGCTAAAATTACATTTAATTGGATACTTGCTAATTTTCTAGGCCTTTAATGTAACTGAACAAAACCTGTAAAAATTTCAAATATGAGAGAAAAGATTTGCATTCCATCTGAGTCAAAAGTATGCAAGTTTTGAAATGGTGCATATTTGAAACTAAAGCATTCTATCCCTTCAATGAAGGTCTGCACAATGCTATTGTTATAGCTTCCTTTTACAAGCTATTTATTTTTCTACCTTCAACACCTAATGTTTTTTTCTTGATGCTGTTGTCTGTCTTATAAATGATTTATGTAAGAATTTAAATCAATTTAATGTGTCTACAATAATAAAATTCTTCTTGATTCATTTGTAAGGCCTCCATGTCAACACATTGTTAACCAATAGCTACATTGTTACCTTGTGTACAAATGAATTAATAAAACTCAATGAACAACTGTGTATAAAGAACAAATAGATGAAAAGTTGTAAATTCAGACTAACAAAATACTGGAAACTAAGATCATTTTGCAAGATGCAAATGTAGTTAAATAAGGACTCCTATAGACTTTTGTGCATATATCCTTATAGATTTTGTGAGGAGAAAGGTAAGTTTCCTACATTCAATCAAATCCTTTTTTTTCTTTTTCTTTTCTTTTTTAAAGAATACATTAGTAACTACAATGTCACATGTAATGTTATTTCATAATCTCAAAAAGGGCAAAGACAACACTTGACAAAAAAGCTTTCTAAAACCAGTAACATATAACTATGTAGTCTGAAACAACTTTACACAACATCTTTAACAACAAAAACTCTTTAATACCTTATAAATGGTCTACAAAAATGGAAATCGTGCTTTTATTTTGTGTAATTTGCGTCATCACAGCGCTTTTGAAGTCATCAGTAAAGCATGAAAGGTCAGTCGCACGACTCGGCACGAGCCCCGTGAAAAGCATTCTGGGATACAATATGTAAACATCAGCCTCAAACCTGTCAGAGGGGATTCCAATGCATTTTATACATAATTACATTTTAAACCGACTTATTTTTTATGATTTAGCTATTTAATACAAACGGGGCACTCGACTTCGTGGTTTATATGGATGTGACGATGCTGTCAAGAAGCGACAGTACTTCTGTGCAAGTGTCAGAATTCTAGCGGCTAAGTTAGTTAGCTCGCTGCTGGGTCACATTCATGCGCTTATAGTTGTCTTACATTTCACATTTCAACGGATTCATCCATTCTTTGTTACCGGTGAGCTGCACAGATATACATCTAACGCAAGTAATGTTTCGTACACTGTGTTGACGCTGACGGGACCGTTTTAGCCGTCGTCGGAGAGATTAGCGAGCTAGCCAATGAATGCTGCAGGTTAGCTGGACGTCGTTCTCAGACTCTGAAAACCATGATGCATGTTCATTTTCTTAAGCAACGTATATTATTTGGACGAGTTTCTGATAATGTCACATTGTTAACTCGCAATGGGTTTTCATATATTAATCGTAACCTAACTCTGGTTTACACATCGCACAATAGCAGGCCACATCCAACCTGTCAATATACGCAGTTTTTGGTGATTCAGAAATCCAAGTGTGCATCAGTCTAAACCTTTGATTTGGGAGTTGGATATAAACAAGTGAGAATTGTACTGTTACGGCTACTACTGTGAATCAATGTTTGCTATTTGATACATAAACAAAAGCAACTCGTGTGTAAAGCCACGCCCCTCTAACTTTCACTAACAGCCATCAATAAGATGCCATTGTCCCTTCCCGATGAATGATATCTGTAATTAGGTATTTTGGTTTTTATATGTTTTTATATTGGTATGGCATTTATGATAGTTTAAAGAATGACACATTTTAAATGTGACATCTTAATTTATAATTAAGACTTAAGTCATAGTTATGGCATGTTGCTGTTTTATAATAGTTTATATTTTCAATCTGATATTTTTGTCATAATGATGTCAGTGATTTTTGCCTTTTTATGTCAGTTTTGCTTCTATAACTTTCTTTGTTCACAGTACTTTTTTGCTAATTTTTTAGAATAATGTTGATGTGGACTATAAACCTGTAAAACAAACTAATTTAATCTATTTACTGTTAATAAGTTACGACGTTAACTGTAAAATCCTTAAACGTGCATTTCATAAACAACAGGGATTTGTATCTATTTTATAGATCTAGCTTTTATCTGTCTCAAAATAGTTAAAGTCACTGTGAAATGCACCTTGTCATTCTAAGAATTGAAAGTATTGTCTTTCTAAGAATTTAGAAGGTTTTTTAAGCTGTTTCTTAGCTTACTTCATCTCCACTACAGTTGCAAAGTTTAACAGCGTGAGATAAGGACCAGAGATGGACCCTTTCTCTCTAAACCCAGCCGGACTCATTTGGATATCCGTATAGTTTAGACATATCTGCCATCCCTCTGTTAGCTGTCAGCTGGATCCAAGCAATGCGATACCAATTTTCGGCAGATGCTATTTGAGGGAGTTTATGTTGGCTTGGAAATGTAACAAAATCAGGATTCCTCAGCTTTGAATCATTTTAAGTATGTGCTTTTGCTTTGTGTCATAAGGACCTCTGGAACTGAAAAATGCTGAAGGTGTAAAGCCGCGTGTCTTCTGTCTGTATAAGTAGCTTTGCTAGATCAGCAGTGAGGAGAAAATTTCCTTGCCAGTGACATAAGTGAGATGGATGAACTATTTCTGGGGAGGAAAACATAAAAAATGTACAATTTGAAAAAGTCATTTTTTGCAGGTACTTTTTTATTATTACACACATAATATTTAAATAAAAAAAATTATGTAGGCTATGTGTGCAAGATATTTGGAGTTCTCATGTTTTTGCAACACTAGTGTTTAACAATGAATCGATTGTCAAAGGGATAGTTAACCCAAAAATGACAATTCTGTCATCATTTACTCGACCTCATGTTGTATTAAACCTGCATAACTTACTTTCTTCTACAAAAAATAAAAGAAAATGTTCTGAGAACAACAGTCCTCAAAATATCTACTTTTATGTTTCACAGAAGAAAGTAAGTCATACATATTTGACACTTTATTAAACTATGTTGAGTTAATGTTTTGTATGATCTATCCCGTTAATTTAAATGATTATGAATATTCCTGCAAACTTACATCCCTACTTCAAATATTCATTTACAGATTGTGTCGTGTTTAGAACTACAACAGAACAAATAGCTTATGTAGCTCAATTATGTCCAACCGTGTAAACATAACTTGCTATTATTAGCCATTTTGTTCCACTAAAGTATCTTATTCTTTCCAGGCAGTCCAGACTCCTCTTCCTGCTGTGAAGGATGGGTGTGAAAACCTTTACTCACAACTCCCCCAACCACAGCCAAGAGCTTTTGGATAAGCTCAACACCCTACGCAGTGAGGGCCACTTTTGTGACGTCACCATTCGCGTACAAGGCCAGATGTTCTCTGCCCATAAGGTAGTGCTAGCCTGCTGTAGTGACTTCCTTCGAACAAAGCTTTCTGGGAAGCCAGCTGAAGAAGACACTGTAATAGTAAGTGAAGATAACAAACATGTGCTGGATCTCCAACATGTGACGGTCGCAGGTTTCGCTCCTCTTCTGGAATATGCGTACACGTCCACCCTATCCATTAGTACGGAGAATATCATAGACGTACTGGCAGCTGCTAGCTACATGCAGATGTTTGCGGTGGCCAACACTTGCTCTGAGTTCATGAAGTCCAGTATCCTGTGGAACTCTGCATCCTCAGGAGCAGGAGGTCCTGGTAGCACCCAACCTCCAGTTTTACACAGACCCCAAGAGACCCCTGAAGCCCATGCGAGCTGCACCCTCGCCCCTGTAGATGCCCTCTCGCCATCTCCGGTCTCATCCGAATGCAGCGTACCGGAGCGGCCCATTCCTGTGTGCCGCGAGTCTAGACGCAAGCGTAAAGGCTTTGCGAGCCCGCAACCAGCATCCTCAACCTCTCCGCAAGTCCCCAACCCTTCTCCCTCCTCTTCCTCCTTCCCAGAGAGTTCAGCGCAGGCTCTGGAACCATCTCTGGCCTTCTCCTGGACATACCCTTTTGGTGTGGACCGGCGGTTTGCGGCAGAAAAGTCAAAACTACCGGAAGGCCTCCTGGAACAATCTGGAGCACCGGGGCAGGACTCTAGTGGACGGGCATTGGTGGAGTATTTGACCTGCGAGGGCCCACGTGGCCTGGGCGTAGGGGGTGCTGCAGGGGTGGAGGAGGAGGAAGAAGAAGATGTGCAGGTGAAGGTGGAAAGGCTGAGTGATGAAGAAGTGCATGAAGAAGTTTCTCAACCAGTCAGTGCTCCACACAGTTCTCTGAGTGACCAGCAGACAGTCCCTGGCAATGAACACACCCAAGAAGATCTTCTCATCAGCCCTCAGTCCTCATCCATTGGTGAGACTCTACTTAATAGTGATCGACATTTTGGCTATTTTGTAAAATATCATGTGGTGTGGCATTCATGATGTTAAAAAAAAAAAAAAAAATGTTACCTTGAAAAATACACAACTGTTTTTTAAATGTTAGGTCAATATTTTTTTTTAAAGAAATGAATACTTGTATTTAGCAAGAATGCATAAAATTTATCAAAGTGACCGTAATGCCATTTAGAATGTTACAAAATGCTGTTACAAAAAATAAATGTTCTTTTTAACATTCTATTCATCAAATATATGCATATGCATGTATGCATTAATTATAATTGTCATTATTTTAATATTGTTAATAATACTTGTGATAAGCTTTGCCATCAAATATGAGATCATAGAAAATAATTATTGTATTATTTCACAATATTAGTTTTACTGTATTTTTGGTCATATGAATGAAAATGAAATGGTGAGCAAGAGTCGTCTTTCACTCTTACTAGCCTCAAAAATTTCAATAGCAGTGTATATTTCACAACACTTTTTGCAATAATGATGTGTTTCCATTCATGTGAAAACTTTTTTTTTTCGCTTGATTGGTGCACATGCCATTTAAGTCATTAAATTGAAACCATCCTGGTTCTTCCAAACCATATGAAATCAACATGAATAGAAGGAGTTTGTGTGTTGAAATGTTTTAGAAATCAAGTTTAGAACACATCTGTGACATTTCTTTATTGTAAGCACTTTCATATGACATTGACCCACGTGATTAGTGTGTCAGTAGATTATCAAATTCATTATTTCTGTTAACATTTCAATGGATCATCCTTATACTTACTTAACTTTCAAATGTCATATTTACCTCATATTTATCACTGTTACTCTCTGATTAATTTGTGCACTTATGAGAACGTTTTTTGTCTGAGGCTATATCTGTTAAAATAAAAGTAGATAACAAAATATTAAGATTTTACTGGAACAGAGGTTCAGAAACAACCTTCTGCTCTCTCTTCAGGCTCCTTGGATGAGGGGGTGACGGAGGGTCTCCAGTCCATGCAGGGCACTCCAAACACTACTGGTCACATGGAGGAGGATGAGAGGTAAGACCCCTTTGGTGTCTGTGTTGTTTTTACAGAGTATGCTTTTACGACGTCTCAATTTTATGATTGAACTAAAGGGCCCCTCTGAGGAGGGACATAATATTTAAGTCTTCTCATCATCGTCTTTCCTCATGTATACTTACTTATTAAGCAGAAGAGGCTCTGTGATATTGTAGTGGCTATTTAGATGGGGATTTCTTGCCAAGAGGCCAGAGAAGCTAGTTGGCAGACTTTCTGGAAACTTCTTGGACCTGAATATGCCTTTTGGAATATTGGAAGAATAGGGAAATGGTATGATGCAAAACAAATGGGATAAAAAAGACACTGCTTTCCGTCTTAGCAGTGAAGTCTGCTTTTATATGACAACTTGATATACCTGACTAAATGTGTTATATGTTAGCCTTTAACTTTTGTGGGTTGATCTGAGTGGATCTGTAGACAAAGGGAAATGGAAGTGATCGCATGAATACAAGGAAAATACTCAACAGGCAATTTGAAGACTAGTGTGGCACATTCCCACCCAAATTTACATTTATTCATTTAAAGTGGTCATGAAATAGTAAATCAACATGTCTTATATATTTACAAATATAAGGGGATACTTTACAATAAAAAAAGTTTAATTCCAGTCGTGACATCATTGTTTTCCTCTAAATGCTGTAACACACTAAACAAGGAAGTCTGCTGATCTGTCATGAGAGCAATACATGTTGTTTGTACTCTGTAGGACTGTCTAGCATTGACTAGATGTAGACAAACTGAAGCTTCAAAAACTCTGTCCTTCTTTCTTTTTTGGACCTCAAAAATAATTATTAGAAAAAATGTTCCACCTGTCCATATAATTAAAGTATATGGCAATCAACATCAGGCTTTTTAAAAAGATGCTACAGTATCAGAGAGTGGTCACATGCGACAAGTGACGTATATACCATGTTTTCTGCGGGTATATGATAGGGTTTGGTAAGAAACAAACTCAAATTAAACATTATTTAACAAATATCCTGACTTGGCCGTTGGTTTCTGCGCATGACTGTGTCTGTGATAACTCGCAACACAAAGTTATTCAACTCAGTGAACAAACTACACAGATACTTTTTTTAAGCGTTTTGGTTTTTTGTGTCCCATTTTTTATTTATTACATATGTTAAACTTAGGTTTGTTTCTAACCAAATCATATCGTATACCCACAGAACACTTGGAATATTTGGCACATGTCTCATGTGACTCTGTGATACTTTCGTGTCAAAGCTTGATGTTGATCACCATATACTGACATTAGATGGAAAAGCATGTGCGGGACTTTTTTAAAAATCTCCTTTTGTGGTCTGAAAAAGAAAGAAGGGCATACATATTAGAACAACACAAGGGTGAGTAATTGATAACTATCCCTTTAATGACTACTAAACCTCTGTGTGCAATTGGCTCATCTAATTTAGTCTCTTGTCCTGTCACTCTTTCTCCAGGCTGGAGAATGTCCAGTACCCATACCACCTGTACATTAGCCCGTCCACTCGCCCAGGACTCAACGGTCCTGAACGGCCTTTCCAGTGCCCTACATGTGGCGTCCGCTTCACTCGAATACAGAATCTCAAGCAGCACATGCTCATCCACTCTGGTGAGCACCTCTGCTATTACTGGACTCCACATTGACGGGGCACTGCATGTGAAAAGAAAGATAACTTTTTAGCATTTTGCTTTTTTAGAGGGGGCATTTAAGGCTGGGCAATAAACAATATCATACTGAGTCTGCAATAAAATACATTTTTATAATAAGCTTGGGACATTTTAAACCTATGGATTAATCTAACAATCTCACACTGCAGAAATAAACATGACAACAGCAAATCAGTGCATGCCATTAATGTCACACATTTTATCATGTGCCATCGCAGTATATAAAGACATGAACTTTAACTTCATCAGAGCTGTTCTGAAAGTCACTTCACAAGCTTTTCACAGTTTTATTTTTAGAAAAACTATTGTCATCTACAATCTGAAGCTCAAAGATCTTCACGACAACTTTATCAAAATAAAGGTACAGCTCAACTTGAACTTACAGTAATATACGTACGAAAATGTGCTTCTTGAAGTAAAAGTAATAATATTAATTAAGATTATTATTTTTAATCAGTGTCATACATACAACCAAGTTATATTTTTTTCATCCATATTGTTCCTGTGGCTCATTGGTAAACCATTGAGTTGCGCAAAAGGTTATGTGTTCAATTCCCAGTGAACACACATACTGATAAAAAAAAATGTCTAGCCTGAATGCCCTGACAGTCGCTTTGGATAAAAGCATCTGCTAAATGCATAAATATAAATATAAATTAATGGTGAATGAATATCATGATAAATATTTATGTTGTTTGATTTGGAGGAAGAAAAATAGTAAGAATATTTTTGGTCCTATCACCCAGCCCTACTTAAGAGTAAAAACACTACATGACCTAATAAGATTATAGTGACTATAATATAGTGTTTGCAGTACTTTGTGGATAACTTCTGTCTATAAGCATTTTGCTAACACTTCAGCTGCTAAAACTTCATTGTTGAAATGTTTTAGGATAGCTGTTTTTAGCTTTCACACTAGAACATGGAAAAGCTTAAAGTCGGGCCCTGTGTTACATAAACGTCTTGTTTGGACAAGAAGACAACACGATTCACCCTAATCTCTTTGTTAGTTTATACAGAGATGGCATTTGTTTGCTCCTCATTACAGCGATTAGTTATGGACTGGTGAAAGCGATTGTACGCAGTTGGTTTAGATATGGGTTAAATAAACAACATACCTAACTTGACATATATTGCTAGATTGAACCTTCTCAATGAACATTATTTGCAAGAGCAGAATGATGTGTTTGGTTATTTTGTGATTTCTTAGCAGGTGTACCTCAGTTAGCACACAGCCTGCTAAAACAAAGACGCATTCTTGTTACGTTTCTTTCAGTCTCATTCGACTTCAGTATTTGATAATTTTTTACATCTTTCTTCTATAGGTATTAAGCCATTCCAATGTGACCGCTGTGGGAAAAAGTTTACGCGGGCTTACTCTCTGAAGATGCACCGGCTGAAGCACGAAGGTAAACGCTGTTTCCGGTGCCAGATCTGTAGCGCCACTTTCACTTCCTTCGGTGAATATAAGCATCACATGAGGGTGTCTCGCCACATCATCCGCAAGCCTCGGATTTACGAGTGCAAAACGTGCGGCGCCATGTTTACCAACTCCGGCAATTTAATCGTACACCTGAGGAGTCTCAACCATGAGGCGTCAGAACTAGCAAACTACTTCCAGACCAGGTGAGGAAGAGCTGAACATTCTAAGAAAATATAGTACAAATTTAGTTTTGTACGGTCGGCCGTTCATCCCATGTTGAGGAAGCAGATGCGTTTTTTGAATTGGGGGTAGAAAATTTATTTAACTGTAAAAACTGTAATTGAAGAATCTGTGAATTAAGTTATATTGTAAAACTTCACAATAAGGTTAAATTTGTTAAAAAAAGTTAATGCATTAGGTGTCATGACCTAACAGTGTACTTTTATAGCACTGTTATTACTGATAATGCTCACCAAGTCTAAATTCATTTAAATTCAAAATTCAACACGGTAAAATAGTAATATTGTGAAACATTATTACAATTTAAAATAAATGTTTTCTACTTAGACGTATTTGAAAATGAATCTATTTCTGTGAAATAGCTGAATTTGTGAAATGAAATGCTGAATTTTCAGCAGCCATTACTTCAGTCTTCAGTGTCACATGATCCTTCAGAAATAATTTTTATTTGATTTGGTGCTCAGGTAACATTTCTTATTGTCAAAATTAAAAAAAAGTTTAATGCTGCTTAATATATTTTTTGGAAACAATGATGCTTTTTTCCCAGAATTCTTTGATGAATAAAACATTACATTTATTAGTCATAAGACATTTTAACAACTTAAAAGTCCTTCATGTAACTTTAATGCATGCTTGCTGCATACATATTAAAGGGGTCATATGATGCGATTTCAAGGTTTTTTTTGGAGTGTTACAAGCTGTTCGTGATAAGATAAGATCATAGATAAGATCCCTAAAGTTGCAAAGACTAAAGGCTCAAACCCAAGTAGATATATTCTTTATAAAAGTTAAGACTCTACAATGCCCTCCTAAAACGCCTCGTTTAAACACACCCCCACATGTCTACGTCACGATGTGGGAAGATTTGCATAACACCGCCCAAATGTTCACACAAAGAAAGAAGGCATAACTTTGATCCTTGCTGTTGCTGCCAGCGCCATGTTGTGGAGAAGCGGTTTTGTTGTAAAAACCGAAAATACTTTGTTTGGCCTTTTGCAAAGGGGGACATAACTAGAAATAAGTAGTTAAGTTGTATTAACAACACTGTTCCAGAACAGTTTAACCCAAATATTTAGATGGAGGATTGTTTCCTGATCCTGGGATGGTAGACTACAATGCCGGCTGTTGTATGTTTACATACAGTATGTAAAGGATTTTCCACTGTCACTTTACATATGTAAAGGGTTTTCCATGTCAATGGGAGAGCAGTTCATGCAAGGAGCACACTTCTAACGAGCTGATTGTATGAATTTGGTGTGGTATCAAAGAGAGACATGCAAAATATGCAGAGGTGGGGGGGTGCGAAGACTAGAATTGAGTGTAGAGAGACTGATGTAGAGTATTGCTTGTTGTTTGTCGTTTCTCCGATCACAAATGCAGACATGGGTTTTATATTTACGTGGCGTGATGCAACACATAAAAACACATCAGTCATTATAAAGTCATTATAATCCATAATTTTGTGCCCGATGGATGCAACAAAAGGCTTGTTTGTAAAGGGTTTTATTGTTTTTGTCTTGCCGGTATTCTGACCAGGATATGCATCACAGCATCACACCTCGCTTTTCTGACTGATGAGCCTTGTAAAAAATGACACGTTTCAGAAAGGCAGGGCATAGAGCAGAACAATAATGTATATTATGTGGAAAATAATGTTTTTTTTTTAACCACATAAACACATTTCATTACACCAAATACAGAAAATAATGTTCTTTTTAGCAACATTATATGACCCTTTTAATTCTTCGGCAAAATCTTACTGACAGCAAACTTTGAACATTATTGTACATTTTTTACATTTCAGTTAATATAAAGTCATTCATGTATTATGAACATACACGAATTACCAATGGACTATAGTTAAAATTATTATAAATCATCTATAAATTAAAATTAACCTTTTATTGTTAGTTTAATTGTTAGTTCATGAAACCTAATTCATAAACTAATGTCAACCGATTGAACCTATTTGCAAAGTATTCCTGTTAAAACTTAGTGTCTTTTCAAAGAGATTTGAAGGTGATAGGTTTTTTCATTGAGGTGTGATTGACAAAATGCATCCATCAGATGAAATGTCTTTCCTGCCTAGTTTTAACAGGTTTAATGTAATCCAGGGAAACACCCAGTTAGTTGCATTGTACTGCATTTGGCAGAACGTTACTCGATGAATAGAGCTTTCAGGAAATCACTGAAATCTCCTCTATTGACTGTCTTGATTAGTATTATGAAAAGTACAATGTTTATTTGATTCTGACTAGCTTTAACACATGGGCATACACACCCTTCAGATTTCCATTTATTCTATTCTTAAACTGGCACGTGTATCCTCTTAAATGTGTTCTCCAGAGAAAACCAACTAAGCGACTTTCATTTGCAAACAAGTATTTTCTAAATGGAATAACCATGGCTTTGATTCCATTTTGGAAGTAGTGAGAGTTGGACTGTGTATTAGGAAAAGAAGCACTGAGATGTAAACATTTGGAGCGAGCAGGGAAATCAATCCTACGTCAGCTAATTACTGCTAAATAGATTTTTAAAATGAAGCTCAAAAAAGCTCAGTGGAATCATTGTTTGTATTTCAGAGGAGACTCTTCTGAGGTAACCTTCATGACAGTAGCCCTTCATTAAAGCAGAGGGAAGTGAGGCAGGTGCTTTAATGCACTGAGTTCCTGCTACACGTAGACTCCCTTACTTCATCCAACCGTTTATTAGATTTAAGCCCTCTCTCTTAGGATCTGTGTTCTGTTCATCTTTGTCAGGCACAAATAAACAGTGTCTATGCAAGTTACAGTGTTGAGGCAAAGGTTTGACTCTGGCAGGTGCTTATTAAGAGAGGGAGTGGTCGTGCATCTATCTCAATAAAGTTTGATGTGTTGTGATTATAAGAGACAGCCAGCATTATGGCCATAGTTTTCAAAGTGCTTCACTTTCAGGGAGTTCATTTCTAAGTAACATTTTAAGTAGTGCAAAAATGCACAAATTAGAAATGTATTAATATTTTTAAAAAATTCATATCTGTCAAAGTTTTGCTTTAAAGTTTCGGCTAAGAACATTGAATCTGGAAATCATAGTGTCAAGAGTGCAGACTTGCTGTGAAAAAAAAATAGGAAAAGATGTCATTAGTCCTATCATGGATTAAACTATCAGTGTTTGAACCGTGATTGCTTGCTATATAACTTTTTCTGCCAAGCCACAATCCCCAGTCTAGTTTGAATTTTGACTTTCGTTTAGATAGCTGCAGTGCTTTGCCAGAGGACAATTGTTAGACTTGAACATGCTTGGACTGGCTGTAAAAAAAAGAAAAGAAAAAAAGAAAGAAGAATCATCTAAAGAATCTTAGACTCATATACCAGATTTAAAACACAATCTTGGATGTATCATAAAACTTTGTTTTGACCTTGCGTCTGAGTGGTCTGACATCCTCAGATTGTGGCTTCACAGAGGAGACTGAAAGCAATAACTTTTACTTTAACCTACTTTTGTGTTTTAGCAATTAAGCAAGTATTTTTCATGAAAAAGTTTGAGCTTATATTGCTTAGAATCCAATGAAGGTACTACGATTCTAAAAGACAATTGTAAAGACCATTAAACTTGTTAGTTTTCCTTTAAGTTGCGTTAGTTTATGACTTTCTGAACATTGGTCCTTCTCTCCCTTTTTTGCCCTAGTGAGTTCCTCCTCCCAGACTACCTGAGTCACATGCAAGAGGAAGAGGGGCTGGGACACTTTGAGATGACTGAGCAGACCTTTGAAGCTTCTTCCTCCTCTTCCTCAGTCCAAACACCAGTTATCTCTCAAGTTTCCTCTACCATGAACTATGACAACCACACTTCTGGACCTCCTTCCCAATCCCCAAACCCCAGGTCAAGGAACGGAGGGGAGGCCGCTCAAGGGGACCACCCGAAGTCCACCGCTGCTGTTACCTCTCTGCAAGACCCAGAGGAAGGCGAGGGAGAGAAGGAGAGAGGTGGAAGAAAGAAGAAGAGACTAGTGTCAATTACAATTGAGTGAAAACGTTCCATAAGTGTAAACGTGTAACAGTCAGTGTCCTGTTGCACACTCGATACTTCTTTTGTCAATTATACTCTCAGAAAAAAAAAAAATTACCAAAGCTGCCATTGGGGTGGACCATTGAAAAAGGTACACCTTTGTACCTTAATAATCCATAAAGAGCGCTTATCAGTATCTTAAATGTATAAGTATCTAAAATGTGTATATTGGTACCTAAATGGTACATTCTGAAAGGGTACCACCACAGTGACAGTGACAGCTTTTGTACTATTGTTCTGAGAGTGTATGTTTTAACAGCTTATAAACTTGGTGTATTGCCTTTTATTTTGTGGGGTTACTTTAAATTGTTTTAAAACCACATTTGATTTGGATTTACATTCAAATCGATATGAAAGAGTGATCCTGGTTTTAAATTTAAAGAAAATGTGAAATAAAAAAAGTGACTTTTTATTAGTAACCCATCAATATCTCTGACTATAATGAATTTGTTCCATGGAAGCACAGTTTTTAGTTTAATTATATTTTTATTCATAAGTCATAATATACAAAATTTTTTTTAACCACTTTGTGGCACTCTGTCAAAAAGAATCAAATTGTATACCCTTTTTTTTTGCTGTATGTTTAGCTATAACTGATTTCTTTTTATTATGCGACCTTTTCTCCTATTTCATATCTGTACCCAACTATCGCAAACTGCCCCTTCCGACTGTAAACCAACCTGTTTCAAACTGGGAAGCTTCAATCCTCTGAAGACCGTTCCGAAAAAATGTGAAAGACTGTGTTACTACTTCCATGTGTGTTCAGAGCGGAAACAAAACACTGAATCTGACTGGCGCAAAACCACCATGAAACCCTGTCAATGGGTTGTTTTGCATTGACTGACTCATCTAATGTGCTTTAGTGTGTTGTTTTGAATGCGTGTATATGTGATGAGTAGCCCTGTTTTCCTAGCCCTCTTTTCTGCTGTATGTGTAATGCTGCTAAATTTTGTAAACTGTGCCTCTTGCCAAGCTCTCGGAACCACTCGTCAATTCAATCTAAAGAGCTGTATGTGAATTCTTGGGGTTTAACATTCTTCGTTTGATTGTGACATATGGAAGAATTGTCAAATGGGTCACGTTTTAATAGAGTGGAAGGAAGGTGATATTTCCATAGCCTTTCCCATTTTATTGCTATTGGAATTATACTATGGAATTTCCTCCATGGCTTGATGCCATAGTTGTATGTGCCTAATATTCTCCCAAACAAAGTTTATGAACACCTTGTGACTATGGCATGAGCCTTGATCGAAGATGTAACTTGATTGCGACTTTGGAATATGTAGCATTGGTTTTGTTCGGTAGTCGTAATGATCGCGTATCTTCGTTTCCTTTGTGTGATATTGCACCTGGCAATCAGTCAGTCTCGAAGCTGCTCCATTCCAGTATGATTTTGTAGGGAACAAAAAGTTTTAATAAGCGTTGTGCAATATTGTTTTGGATGATTCACATGGTCCAAAATTAAAAACCTTTTATACTGCAGTGGACAATGAGCTGAATGACTGAAGACAATGAAATACAGGAAGGGTGCTAGTCGAGGGAAAAGGCTAAAGCATGCGCCCTGTGATAAACCTTTCATATGAATTGTTAGTGTACAAACAGAAATCACATTGTGTTACAAAAACTAGGTTGCAATATCTTTCTCTTATGTCATTTCCCTCGAGACGGTCTCCTGCTTATCTCACTCTCTCCATTTTTGCGACCGCTGGCTGTAGCTCAAACTCAATTACTTCATAGTCTGAGAGTTTGTAGTGACGCATTCATCCATAAGACAATATTGGCTGTCTGTCCCAGATTGCTCTTTGTGCTACTTGCATGTTTTCCGTGCAAAAAGAAATATGGGGGGAAAAAATCAATATAGCATGGGTTGATTAGTTTGTTGGATGTTGTTTCAGATATGTGCAACTACCATTTTGTATACAATATTCAATCTTTGGTGTTCAGTTATTTGAGCAGAAAGAAAACATGACATTTCAGTAGTCATAATGCTTTTTTTTTTTTGTATCGATGACAGTTACCTTAAAAAGTGTCAGTTTGTACATTTGTAATATCAATGTGAGTGTGTAGTTATTTAACTTGAGCCTCGTAGTGTTCGCTTTTGTGACTATGTCTTATATATATATTATTTTTAAGCCTATAGTTTTAGTTGTATCTTGTGCCTTTGGATATTGGATCTGTATTGTATTTTTATTGGCATAAACATGCATTGATATGAATTCATAATGTTTTGTAGACAGGATGCTGGTAGACTTCAAATGTAGCTTGAAACTAAAAATATTTTTGAAGTGCTATTCGACACATGGTTTAAACTGTATGTTTTGTGTTTATTTTCATAAAGACAAATGTATTAGTCATTTTGTATCTCTTCAGTGGTTCTTATCATCCATTTCTGTGCCAATTCAGATTTATTGAATGCTGTTTTGTAAAAACATTACGTACATTAAGATTTGCAGTAAATGGTTACAGCCTTACACTCCCAAGTTTGCTTAAATTCATTGCTTCCATTCTTACTGCTAAATACTCATTTGCCATATGATTTTCCAAAACATATATACACTGTTTAATTTTTTTAAAGAAATTAATACTCTTATTCAGCAAAAATGTTGTTCTTTTAAAACTATTACTCAATTAACCCTGGAAAAAAAAAATATATCAAGGCTTTCCAAAAAGTTATTAATAATAATATTCTATACTTCAATAGAATTTGATTTCTAAAGGTGACACTGAAAACTGGAATAACAACTTTGCCATCACAGGATTACACTTTTAATTCTATATTTAATTAATGATATATTAAAATATAATAGTTACTTCATTTTGTAATTATACAGTCATGGCCAGCAATGAAATAGTCATGGTCAAAAAATATTGGCACCCTTGGTAAATATGATCAAAGGAGGCTGTGAAGGTTATCTGCATTGTTAATCCTTTTGATCTTTTATTTAAAAAAATCACAAAAATCTAACCTTTCATTCGACAATAATTATTTAAAATGGGGAGAAATATCATTATGAAATAAATATTTTTCTCTTATACACATTGGCCATAATTAACGGCATCCTTTTATTCAATACTTTTTGAAACCTTAATTTTTCAGTTTAACAGCTCTAAATGTTCTCCTATAATGTGTAATGAGGTTAGAGAACACCTGAAAAGAGATCAGAGACCATTCCTTCATCCAGAATCACTCAAGACCCTTTAGATTCCCAGCTCCATGTTGGTGCTTCTCCTCTTCAGTTTACCCCACTCATTTTCTGTAGGGTTCAGGTCAGAAGACTGGAATGGCCATAGCAGAAGCTTGGTTTTGTGCCCAGTGACCCATTTTTGTGTTGTTTTGATGTGTGTTTGGATTATTGTACGGTTGGAAAATCTAAACATGGCCCAATTATAAGATTTCTAACAGAGTCAGTCACTTTTAGATTTTTTTATCTGTTGTTATTTGATAGAATCAAAGATGCCATTTGTCTGAACAAGACGTCCAGGACCTCCAGCAGAAATATAGGCCCATGACATAAAAGCTGTACAGCTGTATATTTCATTGTACACATGGGGTACTCTTTATCCCTGTGTTCACCAAACCCATTTTGTTATAATTTGCTAAAAAGCTAATTTTTTGTTTCATCTGAACATAGAAGCCAGCCCCATTTGAAGTTCCAATCATGTCTGAAACTGAATATGCTTTAGTTTGTTTTTGGATGAGCTTGGAGAATTTTTTCTCAACTATTTTCTGCAGTTCTCTGTGGTCTTTTGAGAGTCTTTAGCCACACAACTCTCTTCCTCACCGTGCATTAGGACGATATAGACACATGTCCTCTTCCAGGCAGTTTCGTAACATTTTCTGTTGACTGGAAATTCTTAGTTATTGCCCTGATGGTGGAAATGTGAATTTTCACATCTCTAAGCTCAATTATCTTTTGCTGCACATCAGTGCTTTGTTTTCCCTCATATTTATATTTCTGTGAATCAGGAAGCCATGGTTGGATAATTTCATGTTCATAATCACCCTGGAGTGCTAAAAATGTGAATATGAATGGGAATATACTTCAGAAATATTTTACTCAAAAGAAGGGGTGCCAATAGTTGTGTCCAACATGTATTAGAGAAAAACATTAATTTCATAATGATATTTCCCCCTTTTTTAAATTATTAATATCCAATGGAAGTTTAGATTTTTGTGATTTTTTTAATTATTTTTTTTTTTATAAAAGATCAAAAGGATTAACAAAGCAGATTAATTTTCACAGCCTCCTTTGATCATATTTACCAAGGGTGCCGATATTTTTGACCATGACTGTATTTCATTGCTGTTTTACTTAATTTTGCGATGCAGAGATTTAAAACATTTTATAAATGAATCTCTAGGTTCCTCTATACAGGTATGTGTGTGTATGACCATGTTCACAAACTGCTGTAAAGTTTTTGCACTGCATATAACATCTCACTTGACATTTTGTGTGAATATACCAGGGGTTTCTATCTCAGAAAAAAAGAACTCTGGTGTGTGAAAGGATGGTAATAAGGAAAATCTTGGCAAACAGGTGCACAAACACATGCTAAAAGAAACAATGAGAGGTTTTTAATTTTCCCCTTGGCATTCTAGATGAAGTTTTTGTGACATATCACAGTATTTGCAGAGTCCAAGCACCTGCTTGTGATTTGGTGTCCTCCGGCTGCGTGACCCACATCAGCCCTGGAGGGGTGCTAAAAGAAAGCCCTAAAAATGGGTCAAGTCAGATAACGTTCAAAAAATGAAGGATTTTGATTCATTGTGACTGAACTGCTATCTTAAAATGTTAAAAACTCCAGAATCCCAGAATCTATTTTATAATGATGTCCGTGAAATTGACAGTGACCACTTTTAGTTTTCCACTGCTGTTGGCCACATCAGTGCTTCAGGCAACATGACCTAGCATCGCTTTAATTTACTGTGAAAGACATCAATGGTTCTACCGGGCATAAATCTAAGGGCACGACTTGTGCCAAACCTTTTGCCTTCTACACCTGCAAACATTAGTCAAACGTAGTTATATAACCTTTTGTCTATCTGTTTTGCGGTGCTGGATTAGAGTTCTTCAATATGGCCCCACAATCCTTTTTATTCTATACCAAAGCACATCAACACTGAATACGGACTACTCTGCTTCTGTGTAAACTTCGTTCAAGTTTTGAAAAGGAACATAAAATTGCACTTTCATTCAACATCAATTCAATTTTCAATGTCCTTACATTGTAATGACTTCAAATATTTTTCCTGTATTCTTGATGTTGAGTTACACATGGCATTTCTGTATAAACCCAATCTTGCATTATACATGGCAACTACTCTTCAAATTGCTTTCCTTAATGGACCGAAGCACTGTGGGTTAAAAAGAAAAAAAAACAAGACATGCTTATTTATTTTGATTTATTTTAAGCACAACTAGTTTGTGATTTCAGACATTGTACTCATTTCCGGCACTTTGGTAATTTCACCAACACTACTTCCAAAGTCCTGCATAAGCAAGGGACCATTCCTGATCGGCTGAAAAACCACAGGCTGGTCTAATGTCTCTCTCTTTGATTTTTTTTTTGCTGCTGAGCCTGGGATTGTCTTGTAATTTCTCAATATGTGCTATTCCAAAAACAAACAGATAACAGCACCTTTATGTCTTCATCGCTAATGACATTTCAAATGGGTTTTGCGTAAAGAGAACTGAAAAGAATTTGCTCCACGCAGGTCAGTCTTCACAAGGAGCGCTCCACCGTCACCACTGTTATGTAATGACCAAACCAAAGAGAGTAATTGGAAAGTGTTTCAATATGGTTCTTGTTCCAGTGACTGCTATTTCAAATAATGCCTCCTTTTTTATAAACACCTTGATCAATTCACTTCTCTTCTTTGCCAAAGCCTCTTAGTCAAGTAGAAAGGTTCCAGCAATGGTGAAATCATATTTATCAAGCAAGATCCTAAAAAAACAAAATAGATATATGTGAAGTGTTCTCCAGAATCAGAGGTTGTCTAAATATGATATAAAAGCATTTGAGATGCAGAGTGCTTGCTCTTCATAACATTCATCACATAATGCATAAACATGGGTCCAAATAAAATCTTTTTTTTTCTGATGATGCTCCATTTTGACATCTGCCACTGATTTGATTTATGACCAGATTTGTCATAAACCATTGACCAAGACCATTAGCAAGTACCATTATTCTTTCAGATTCAGAATTTAAATGCCTCTGTGACTTTGATTTACCACGAGCCAGACAGGATTTCTTTTGAGATTATAGAGGCTGTATTTATTTACTACAAATGTAATGTTTCTTTTGGGAGCAAGTAAGATGACTAAGCTGAATCCAAAATAAAGATTGTAACATGGTATGCTCCCATTTCTCTCTCTCTCTCTCTCTCTCTCTCTCTGCCACATTCAGTCTATGATCATGTCTCTATCTGGAGGTGATTATGCCAGTGTCCACCTGTGCTGGATTAGGCTGCATAGTTACTGTTCTTGTTATGTCAAAACAACAAGAAAGCCACAAATCGTGCAGGAAATTTATTGAAACAGATTCCAAAACATGAGTTTAGGTTAAAGGGTCATAAAAGAGATTTGGCCCTGAAATTTTGTGTGTAACCTTAGTTAAACACTGAATTTTGCCAGTAACTACTTACATAACTGAAAATGGAGATAAACCAAGGTCAAGTTATATTTCTCCAAAATGTTTGACATAAATGTTTCAGCTTGATTCGTCAAAACAAACACTCTTCTTGAACAAATGAATGCGGTGCAATGGATACTTTGCAATATTTGTTTAACAACTTCTAGTGGCAGAGAAAGTAAAAATTAATGGAAGAATGAATGGAGGAAAACGGACTTTGCAAATGATAGATTGTTCAAAAAGCAAAATGCAAGTCTGTCAGCAGATTATATAATTGCATTTGATGTGAATGAACAATTTTGTAGCTGACTACTGTTGCCTATTGAAGGCAGATTCATAAATAAAAAATGATAAAGTAGTGAAAATAAAAAGCACAATAAGCATTTCATTATTGAAGTAGTATGTGCCAAACTTAAAAAATATATATATATTTTTTTGAATAATTCAATTTTTTTCTATTTCACATGCACATGCATCAACCCTGTTTAATTAAAATAAAATAAAATTCTATTGTTGATTTGACATCTACATTACAATTTATATGTAGTTTAATTTTCTCTTTTATTCAGTAGTTTTTAAAGTTGCCCTGTATGTAAAGTAATTTAATTCAAGTTGGTGGGGCTCATGTTTGAAAGTTTGGTATTGTTCTATTGTGTTCAACTTTCCTGGTTTCAGTTACTCTTGATATCAACACTGACACTAGCAAAAACTTCTGTCAATGCCAAATCAAGTAGGAAAAGGATGTTGCACTGCACAACACCATTGTTCGCCGGTTAAACAAAGTGTACATGTTCAAACATGTTTTATTAATTTTACTTTTAAAGTCAAATACTGACCATTGAAATGTACTAGAGTGAAAGTAAAACTAACATGTAAACATTCAAGTATGGTACTTCAAAAACCTACTCAAACATTACATAGTAAAGCCACAGAATCCATTTGTGGCAATAAAGTTAAAACCACACTGTCAGGGAAAAGAATGCTATGCTTTTTGAGTTCACTGCCATATACAACAAATCAAACATCAAGACCAGGCAGGCTGCAGCATTTCAAGAAGCCAAGAAGTTGATATAACTCCTCAGGTGCAATTATGAATGGGGTGTTATACCAACAGATTGTGTAATGAAAGGTACGTCATGACAGAGCACACAGAGCACTGATTCTCTCCAATATGTCTTGAAATGGAGTCTGGGTTTTTAAGAAAAATCTCTTTTCTTTTGATGACTAACACATCTATACCGGATGACCCATAATTACTATGGCAGCTAATATTAAACACATTAAGTGACAAAGAAATGTTTGATTTTCTTTTCTCATTTGTTGCGTGATATGAAATTAACAATCCGGGTATCTGGCGAACAAAGATAACATTTACTCGGACTCGTTTTTCATTCTGAGCACAAGTATGTTTTTGCCTCAACAGAACAGTTTCTTGGCACGTTACTGAACTGTAATATACACTCAGACATACTGTCATCTGATGTTTGGTGCTGTTGCTTAGGAAACAGTCCACGTAGCGCTGCTTTGGAGTGAGTGGAAAGAGTCTGGAAGCAGGAGTTCATCTCCTTCATGTCACTGAAGCAGCAGCCCACAGATGAAATGATGAAGAGCGCTACCCGTCACAAATGATGATCTAATTCTGTAGTCATTCAGATATACTGACTTAATCCTACATAGATGTGCCAAACTCAAACTGACACACACGTTCAAAACTTGCTTTTAGACATACCGCAGCTCAGGTTTTTAGAGATGTCATTCAGGAACAAGCTCAAAGGTTAGTATAAACAATATTTGCCTTCTGGAATTTCTCTATTTGATACTTACTTTTTCTGTTATCCTTCTTGCTTTGTGCCAATGTACAGCAGAAGTGCAAATTTCCTTTGCTAAGTGAAGCAAGTGTTATAAAATGAATGGTCAAGTGTGTAATCGCTTTCCACGTGGCACCAAAACATGACTGTTTTCAAACACTTCCCCGGTCTGCCACTGCTTGGACAAACAAGTAACCTCACATCCATTAGTATTTTGAAGCTGCTCAGACTGCAATTCCATTTGGTGCCACAAATAGCACAGAAGTTACACATCACCTTAAAGTCTTTTTTTAATTTCTTTGCGTTCCATTATTTCATGAGAATGTGTCCAATTTTTTTATTGCAGTTTTCCATTGCATGTTGGAGAGCAGATGGAAAACTCAATCTAATGCAAATGACAAAGTTTCAAACATAACACGATAAGAGTGATATTTTCCAGAATTACAGAATGTCAGTAAATTGGAAGTCTATTAGATGGGGAGAAAAGATAAGTTCAGCATCCATGTGACAGTAGCACACATACAAGTGCGTGCACACGCACACACACACACACACACACACACACACACACACACACACACACACAATAATAGTGGTGGTGGGGAAAAAAAACATGTTTGTTAGATTACAAATGACCTTCTTGCGTTAGACCAAGGCTGCATCTCATTATTAGATTTACTTGAGATTAGTGCTGCGGTAAACAATATAGATCATGACATACTCATAGAACGATTACAAAACTATATTGTTATTCAAGGACAGGCCTTACGATGGTTTATATCCTACCTGTCTGACCATTACCACTTTGTTTATTTAAACAGGGAATCTTATTAATCAAAACCAGTAAAGTATGGAGTGCCACAAGTATCTGTCTTAGGCCCTCTGCTATTTTTATAATATACGTGTTGCCCCTTGGTAATATTATAAAAAAATATGGAAAGGAGTACGTAGGTTTGGGGTTCAGACAATACTCTATCTGTTTAAATCTAGATTGAAGATACATCTCTTCATCCAAGCATTCACTTAATGCATCTCTTAGCCTGTACTCCAGTTATACAGATACAAAGCAGCTTAGGTTACCACAGAAGTATTTCAACATTTTACAGTTAAAAGTGCACATCTGGTGCATACTGTTTGATAGTTTCTTATGAGGTCATGGTTTTGTGAGAAGAGCTTAATGAAACAATGCTCCCAAAGCCCGATTTCCAAAGAGATTCACAAACTGATTTCTTTTCCGCATTACTCTGTCTCTACACAATGTCCAGAACGAGTTTTAAAGCTCCTGTAGTAGTAATAAAGTAAATTTGAAGAATAGCCTGTGCATTAACAGTTCCAGCACGTATGCTGAGTCACTTTAATAAGAGCTGATATTTTTCTGTTCTGTGTGATCCAGTGGGTTTGACGCAAACCGGGAACCTCTCCTCCCTTCCAAGGATATGTTTGTTATCACGGCAGCCAAATGTTGCACTGAGACAGTTGGAGGAGCATTCTTCATCATTTCACAACAACAAGGAGACAGCAAGAACTCTTTGACATTTCTCACCAATGAGAAATGAGTCCCATCAGACAGAAATATGCCATTCAGTAAACTAAATCATATGGTTGATATTTGGAAGATCTGGTGTCACAATTCAGATTGTTTCGTGGTAAAATCTTGAATTCTATGAAAAAAAAAATCCCCTCAAAAACAGTCTCAGTCCTGCTTTCCACTATTGCCCTGTGATAACCATCACTGGTCCGAAGTGTCTGGAGCAAAACCCAACAGCATCACGATAGGAAGTGAATCAGCCTGCCCCTCAAAAAAGACTCAGAAACAGTGTCTAGCTAAGTGCGGTCCTTCCCATCATAAATAAGAAAAACATTTGAGGAGAAAGAAATGCCTCACTAAAGCCATCAGGAGGAACGACTGATGACACTAGCATGTGTTCACTTCCTCCCCAGTTGCCTAAAGCCATTGTGATTGCTTTCACAGACAGCAGAGCCCAGGCATTGTCCACCCACCAACTGTCTGACCTTCATATAAGCTTAGCTGTAGAAGGAACCCTCAGTTTTACACTCACAAACACAAGGTGGAACGTTGCAGGATACAGAACAATGGAGTAGAAGATTAGTTAAATACAATTGTATGTGCAAAATGACAGAAAGGAGTCAATTACCAGAATCATTCACAGCAGCATCTCCCATTTCCTCCTAAAACATTTTCTCTAAATACACATCTTGTTTATTATGTGATTTCCAGATGAAGGAAACTCCACGGAGTCACTCTGTCTAAAGGTCTGGATAATAAAATGAGTGTTTTAACATTCTAAGACCCACTGTGGCAAAATGGCAACACTTGTTTATACTGTATTTAGCGATTACACAGTACCTGTTCTTCACATTATATCTGAGCTAAAATTACATATAACAGCAGCTCACACAATGAAATGTTTCATAGCAACCAGTTTGGCAGGAAAATATTTGCCTATACTGGTGCCTACTGATACCATTGCTGCCTATTTTGTGTAAATATTATATTAAAAATATATAATACTTTATTTTAAACGTGGCAGAAATTAAAGGGTCGACTTTTTAACTACCAATTTTAATTCTATATAACAGAGTTTGTTTAGTAACTGTAGCTAAATATACATTTACATTTATTCATTTAGCAGACGCTTTTATCCAAAGCGACCTACAAATGAGGACAGTGGAAGCTGTATATATATATATATATATATATATATACACTCAAAAAAATGACTCTTTGGCTGAACATGATTCTATCATGGACAGTGGTTCCACATGTTTGTACCATGTTATTTGGACATGAATATATCAAGTTATAAGGACTTGTCTACCTTTAGTTGAGTTTACTCAGTTTGCTTTAGTTCATCCTACATGAAATATCTGAGTAGAGATAATATGTTTACATCATGTAGAACCACTGTCCATGCAAGTTTAGCCAAAGTGTTATAAAAACATTAGCAAGTAAGATATAACTTTTCTTTACACATGATGTTAATTGTTTGCAGTTTAAGGATGTTACTATGTGTACATCATACACTAGCACTCTCATTAAAGTTGCTTTTTTTTAAATTAAGTATTTTAGACGTTCTTTCAACCAGGTCCTCAACCCAACCACAAGCTCCACACTTCACCACAATGGTAACTCGCACAAAATACACCAATATAAAGTCTTTTAAAATGCCCACATAATAGAGCATTATACATGAAAAAGTCTCCTTATTATCACATTTTATTAAAAACTGCATAAAATAACACTTTATTTCAACATTTTCTCTCCCCATATCCAGTCCTGTGCAAAGCATGATGGGAAGTGTAAAACTTATTTTGAGGGACTTGATTGAAACATGTTCTTTCAAAATGAAAACTTTATGTCAAACCAACGAGAGACAGGTTTAAGTCAGTTTAACATGACACAATCATGTTGAAATGAAAAATAGCCAAAATGGCATTAATTCAACATGAATTGTTCAGGTAAAGTGAACAAAACTAAAAATTCATTTTTTTGAGTGTATATATATATATATGTATGTGTGTGTTTGTGTGTGTGTGTGTGTGTGTGTGTAAAGACCTCTAACACTAGCTTGCTCTATTATTTTTTTATTCTATCTGTTTTGTTTTTATTATTTATATTTTTTAAAAGCCCATGGTACGTGTACTGTGTTAACCTAACTGAGACTTGTTATAGTACTTATGTTTCATTGCTCTTTTTGTTGTTTTTGATAGCTTCCACTGTCCTCATTTGTAGGTCGCTTTGGATAAAATCGTCTGCTAAATGAATAAATGTAAATGTATATTTAGCTACAGTTACTAAACAAACTCTGTTATATAGACTGGCAAGAGCGGAATCCAAATCTTCAGTACTTATCCTGCTTGATCTGTCCGCTGCTTATATATATATATATATATATATATATATATATATATATATATATATATATATATATATATATATATATATATATATATATATATATCTCTATATAAGCAGCGGACAGATCAAGCAGGATAAGTACTGAAGATTTGGATTCCGCTCTTGCCAGTCTTAGAGCTTCAACACTGAGAGCAAGGCCGTCTCAGTTAAATGTTCACTTCTGAAGCCAGATTGGTTGCTGTCAAGGAGATTGTTGTGTGTGAGAAATTTAGAGACTTGGTTGAACACAGCTTCTTTCAAGTGTTTTTGCAATGAAAGGAAGAAAGGAAACTGGTCTGTAGTTCTCTAAAAGAGATGGGTTGAGGGTGGCTTTCTTAAGTAGTGGAGTTATACGTGCCTGTCTAAATGATGAGGGAAAAACACCAGTGTGGAGGGGTGTGTTGATGATGTGACTGCATGCAGGTACAGCTGCAGAAGAAATGGCTCGAAGGAGATGAGATGGAATAGGATCAAGTGGGCAAGTAGTAGGGTGATTAGAAAGGATGAGTTTGGAGACTTCTGCCTCAGACAGTGAAGAGAAGGATGTAAATGAGAGTATGTTTGCTGGTGATATGAGCTTGACTGATTGTGGTGTGGAAAATTGTGCACTGATTATAAATGAAAAACGTGGCAAAGTCTTCAGCTATTAGAGATGAAGCAGGAAGGGGAGGAGGAGGACAAAGAAGTGAGGAAAATGTTTTAAAAAGCATGCGAGAGTTAGACAAATTGTTAATTTTGTTATGGTACTATGTCATTTTAGCAGTGGAGACATTAGATTAAATATATTACATTATTATATTATATTACATTAAATATACCAATTTTCTTTTTTTTATTGTAGTCTAATGAAACTCTGACTGAACATCCTTAAAAACATAGTAAAGTCTCAGCCTTCTAGTGTCCTAGGAAGGGTTTAAGGTCAAGACAGGCCTCTAAATATGCATTTTCAGGTATTTTACAGGCAAGTCATTGAGGTTTAGGAATATTCCAGGAAAAAGGTGTTCACTTGCTGGCTTCTTGTTCTTGTATGGTTAATTATAACAGTGGTAAAACCTTTAAAGCCCAGCATTACAATTTTCCAATACTTAACTTCACCGCAAAACAAAATATGCATAAACATCATGATTTTCATGACTCTAAAATATTTAAAAAAATATATAAATTTAAGGGGGGAAAGCAATATATCAGTGATTGGAGCCCTGATGATTAAATGGGAAGGAAAGATATTCACAAGTTGTTCTTTCACAATGCCTGGATAAAGACACATAAACAGATGAAAACAGATACTTATGGGTAAGATTTCTTAAAGATTGAAGAGAAGAGGAATGTGCTACTGGATCTAACACACAGACACGTTTATGCACGCTGGACAATGTTCTACTTAAATCGTTCACATCTGGACACCAATCCTCAATCACCCACACGGCCAGGCTCTGCAAACACATTGAAGTGGAGTGAACTGCATCTAGAGAACAGTGAGTTCAGACGGTCTCCTTCAGCCAAAATATCATCCTTCTCTCTCACACACACAGGCACGTAAACTGCCATGGATCTTTGTTTCTCATCACAGTACCACGTGTGGCTCTGCTTATGACAATAAAATAGATAAAAGGAACAAAACCGAGTCACAGAGAGGAAAAACAACAGTGCGAGAGGAAGAATGAGAGGAGAGCGATGAAAGAGAAGAGGATTGTTGTTTCAACTTGCAAAGAGATGACAAGATGATGGTTAAAAGAAACTATGTTGATTTAAAAAAAAGCTTAAGACACTTTGTAACACAAAGCAGCAAGTTGTAATTCCTCCTCATCTTCTGAAAACTGGCGCTGTGTCCATGAGCAAAGTTTGCTATGTTCTGCGGTATGGTACACCTCTTTGCCCACACTTCCTTTTTCCCCAGGGTGTGCCGATGTTCTTTCATATTATTGTAAATAACAACTTGAAATAGCCATAAACATCTGTTTTCAGGAACCCTGTCCTCTTGGATTGACCATTTAGAGGTTTCAACACGTTGGCAAGTAAAGATGGTAAAATCATCAAGTGTTCTACACATGTCATATAAGTTTAAATCTGCTCTGAGGTATGAAAGGAATGTTATTAAACTCTAAACTGTAAGTGCTTGGTTGACCAAGACAACTACATCATAAAGCATCACATATAATTTTGTATGCTTGCTTTTAAGGAGCAAAATACATTATATTATCCACTAGGGATGAACCATCAATTCTTTCCATACTGTTATGCTAACTTTTAGTGTAAAAATAAACCATTGAAATAAAACAGAACCATACTCAGAGAAAAGAAGTGAGAAAAAAAACACTTGTTGGGATTAATGATGAAGTTATGATTATATTCATGCTGCTCCTTATACAGTCCACATGGCTGTCCCATCTGAACAGTGTCTGTAGTCTAAATATCCATAACTTAAGTAGATTATATTGTCAACACAACTGTCAGAAGAGGGTTTTTACAACCTAGCAGGACACAGATGGTTGCAGGAACAGTGACTCCTAGTGGTAACATAGACAATTGCATATGTGTTGCACATATTCTGGGGTTTTACGATAAATATAATTCCCTGCCTGGAAAGCAGAAGTCCTGAGTCAGTTCCTTCAAGACATTTATACTGCCGAGAGGCATTACAACACATAGAAACACATAACAAAGTCAAACAAAACCTGCTCACCTGCTGGGTGTGGAGTAGCCCTGCAGCAACTAATGGCTTTAAAAATGACTTCATCCGCTTCATGTGCTCAGGTGAGGTCATCCACAACAAAGCACCTACAGCAAAAACAGATCAATGAAAGGAGTCAGGGATATGAGCATCTGCTCTAGATAAACATAAGCCCTTGTCTGACCTCAGGTACAACATAATAGTGCCATTGCTTGGGTTTGTCGACTGTATTTAGGATCTTGTCAGCATAAAGAATGCCTTTAGGGTACACGCTGTCTTTTCTTTCAGGGAAATGTTGCCATATATCATGGGAATCTGTCTGTCATCTGCTGTCAGAAAGTACAGGGGCTGATGAATGGTGAAATGACGGCCGCGTAAATCTTGTATCATGTCAGCTTTTGTAGAAGACTGTCTAGAAAGGAAATTGCTGCAGTAACTTGTTTTGGCACAATAAGAGCTCTAAACTGCAATTACAAGTTAGTGAGGAAAGTTTCGCGGCGAATAGCGAGCAGCGAAGCCGGATTCATGAACAAACGACTCGGATGAACCGGTTCTTTTAACGAGTCATTCAAAAAAGACTCGCGAATCAGCCTCGAACTCGATGGTGAGTTTAGTCGGTTTGAATCGGCTTCACTCAGTCAGTGAATCGGTAGAAATCATTACTGAGTTCACATCTGGCTCCCTCGTTGAACTTGTTCAGACCATACATATAGGCTGCCATTGTTAATTAAAACCAATGAGAATTACCCTAACTGTCGCCTTGTTCTGTGATGCTTCTTCACAGATTTGGCTCTCATTAGCTCTCATTTCATCTCATTAGCCTAATTCAAATTAAGCTTCATATGAGAACGAGAATTTATAAATACATTTATAGATGCAGACTCAGTTTGGTTGTACAGTAGTCTATTAATGAATAATGGAATTCTATTAAAAAAAAAAACTTATTTATATGAGATTGAGTTGTAAGGTTGAAACAACTGGTGTGAAGTTACAACTATAATCACAACATTTATATTTGTATTTATAACATTTTATTTTGTTAGCTGTGTGAAGCAAGGATGTCAATGTTACATGACCCGACTGACACAGAGTTCCTAATCTCTTAAGTACTACAGATTTCAGAGGAAATAATGAACGTATTACTGACAGCAGCACTCTGACAAAGAATGGAGAGGGGCCAAACCAGGATAGATTTCCCAGACGGCCCCTTTGCTGTCCAAAGCAAACACAGGTCTCACTGTCCCTGAGGTGTCAGGCTCAGTGTGTACAGTGAAGCTTCAGACACTAGGGCTCTTTCAGACTCTGTCAGACTGACACAGGAAGAGAGATGGCACAGGCACAGACACAGATCATGCCAGATTTAGATCCTATTATACACCAGTTTTAATTAAGAAGTTGTTGATCTTGAAGCTTCAGCCTGGCGTTAGTACAGACAGAGGGTCTTTGTGAAGGTTAGGATTTATTTTCTTCATATAATAATAAAAAAAAAAGATGAGGATTTTTCACAGTGTCAGATACTATTTCCTACATTTTATATCCGGATGTTTTTTTCTTCTTCTACTTTTTGCAGTAGATTTATTATCATAAAAGGATAATGCATGAAAGTAACCATAAGCAAAGTCAGAATAATGGAAAAGGGGCATGGATTTTTTTTTTATTTTACAAGCCATTCTGAAAGTACTCTTTGATCATTCTTCTGCATATCTTGCCACAACGTCTCTGGTATTTTTCTTTCAAAGGGTTCTCTTTTGAAGAAAGTGTTTGAAGAGAGAACTGAGGCATAGTAGGCATCCTTGATAAGACAGAGACTGAATCCTACCTACATCACAAGCCAGTGTTGCCTTTACACAGTCAAATCTTTCATCACAACATAACTAGAGCATCTGAGGATTGAGCCATCAAAGCTAACAAACTCACCCAGTGTTCATTTCAAACTGAAGAGATGGCCTTTATTCTTATATGTGTACAAATGTTCGACACAAATATGGATCTTTCGCACAGTTGATATTTATGTGCTTTGAATAATCTAAAAGTAATTTAGTCATAAAAACTACTACTTACTAAAAATATAATACATAAGTATAGAAAAATATATATACACAAAATAATAATAACAAACTGAAATGCTATTAATTCAGAGCTTCAAGCACTTCTTTAAGAAGATTAAACAACATCTCAGCAGAACCATTATTGTTTTCTTAATTTGTTTTCCTGGTTAATAAGATTTTTTAATCAAAATGGTGTCTCCCATTAAAAAACTATTTGCCGTGTTAAAAGTATAAAGCTACATCCAATCCCATGTAATGTATGGACTTTAGACATATTTTTTGGTGTTAGATATTTTATAATATTAAGATATTTTTTGTTCCAATAGTACAGACACACACATATAATGGTACAGTATCAAGTCAGTTTCCTTCAAAGCATCAAAGGCTCTGCTTGAGAGGACCCTGTAGGCTTCCTGTATGCTCTGATAATCAAGTCAGAGCACTAAGCTAACCTATCTGCTTCCTGACTTTAATTAGAATGGCTGAAAGCAGCCCTGCCTGCAAGATTTACACACACACAGCACTATCAAAGGCCACTTTGTACTGAGCACACTAAACAACAAAGAAGGGCAAAGCCTCAAAGCCAAGAAGCAGACCTCTGCTGCCCTAAAACTAATCCTGTCATAAGGAGTCTTCTTACAATATCGTATTGTTTTGGATTAGAGGGACCGATTAGGGTTTTTAGAGTAGACCAGAAACTATATTCAAAATTTAATTAAAATGATTTTAGCTTTGTAAGAGTCTTTAATAGTTAGTGTATAATAAAGAGCTATCTTGTGCTATTTTTTAACAGTAATAGTTTAGACCACTGGTGAAAATCAAAAAGACAGTCTTTGTAGGAGAGTGTATAGTGTGACACTAAGGAAGACATGCATTCTATCAAACATTAGTATATGAAATTCATTATGACATCAGACACTAAGAGTAGAGTAGATTATCTAAAAGTTAAATATTTGTTGAACAGGTGAACTGGTTGTCATCTTCGTTTTTGTTTCTTAATGCATATCACTGCTAAACGTCAAAAATATATAGGATAAAAGATGCATAATATAAACCCAAAAATAAATTACTCATAATATTAGGGATTCACGTTGAAATTCTGGCCAAAACCAATAAGCCAGTACATATTTTTCATGCTTTGGCTGATAACTAGTAAATGGATTATTAAACAAAAAAAAAAATTCACTCTTCAAAAGAAAGTACTTTTAAAGGGATATATATATATATATATATATATATATATATATATATATATATATATATATATATATATATTTGCTATAATCTCTAACAATCACTTGAAATTGCTAGATGATGATCTAAACTAAATAAGCAGAAATAGAGTATTAGCTGATATTAGATAAGGTGCCAATACTTTCAAAACTCTTTTAGTGAAAAAAAAAAGCACACAAATATTGTGTTCTTTTGCAAAACAGAACATTAATCACGTTTGTTTCTTTGAAATTTCTGATTTATTTGAAGTCACTAAACCAGTCAAGTTTACAGATGTGGACAGTCAGTCATGAAAACTGTCCATACTGATAATTTCCAGCAAAAATAGTCGTTATTCGCTGGTTGCATTAGCTTAACAGCTATACACACATATCATAAACATTTTTTAAAGTCCGAGAAAGGGGTTTAGGTCATTTTTCCGCGAGAGTGGAAGGGTTCAGCACCCTTAAAGTGCACACTCTGAATGCACCTCGGGAACATGAAGAGTATGTGGTGACTGTCCTTGAGGACGGTGTCCTTCAGTCAGTGCGCGCCCTTCTGGACCATCTGCGTAAAGCGGTTGGTGATGGTGAGCGTCGTGTCGATGAAACGCTCCACGCAGCTAACGAGACAAGTTTCCGTTCGCGAGTCCAGCTTGGAGCTCGGTTTGTCCATGCACTTATCCCAGCAAACATCCGTGAAGTTGTGGACCTGAGTAGAACGTAAAGCACGGTTAAAACCCAACAGGCATGCTTAAGGGTTTTGAATGACAGCACAACGGTAATGAAGAGTTACCCACCTGCGCTTGAAACTGGGCCTTTTGCTGCTCCACCGCGATCAGACGCTGGAGCTCCGCAGCCTCGGCGTTCTCAGATGAACCAGCCGATGGCATATCAAAGCTAGAACTAAAATCAGCCATGGCGAAACTTTTATCAAACAGATTATATGCACAGGAACATGTGAAGGATAAAGCAACGGCGCTCGCTGACGGGCATGGACGTGAAAGCAACTACTTCCGCCGCGAAAATATGACGTCATGACAAGGCTCATAATAGAAGGCTTAGGTCTCTGCAATGCAAAAGTGGGCGTTTATCACCTTGTGGGTGTTTTCAAACTGCTGGGTGTTTCTAAATCATACAATCTAAATGGTCTCCCTTTACCCAACCCCACCCCTAAACTTAACAAAGCAAACAAATAAATACTGTAGATGAACATACAAACGAATAAAGGAAGAGTTATATGAGAACCAATAGGCTATATATTTGTGCAGGGTGCATGTCCATGTAAACTTCCCTCGTCCACTGGACAAGTATAGGTCTCTGCAGGAAAGTAATGGGAGTTACCAGATCAGGGTGTTTTTACACCATGATATCTGATTGGTTGATGTCATATGGTGATAAATGCCCACAGATAAAATATGTTCCCACAGCTATTTATACTTGTCATAGAGCATTGCTCTCATGTTAAAAACTGTTGGAAATATTTAACTAGAGCTAGGCTATAATAGAAAACAGTGACACCACTTTCTCTTACGTGTTTTATTTGGTTTTATTAGTATTAATAAAATGGAAAAAAAAATTGGTTTGATCATGACTGCCAAACTATTTGCAAAAAAAAATAATAATTAGTATATTGTCAATTCAGAAAAACAAAGACCCAAATAATGCAGAGATCCAGCTTCTTTACTTTGAAATACTAAAACAATACAAACATACACTCTAAAATACATACACACTAAAAAAGCCAAAACTATGATGTATAGTACATGTATATATTTGAAAATCCACTGACAAATCCAAATCAAGATTTCACCAAATGAGAAACACATCCAATTGAGACCCTGTATAAAATATATTACACACAACAAATACGCATGAAGGGCATAATTAAGCACATATCCTCTAATCATAAAGATACAAAAAAGGGCTATTCATTTCTGGAAACATCTGAAACTCAGTGACCCCAATCATATCATTATAAAGTTCTGCAATATCAAAAGACGAGCAAAGAAAGCAAGCCCGTCCCTCAGCTGATCCAGAGCTTCAGTCCTGATGCTTCACTAACATCTACTGAGGCTCTGAATCACAAAATCAGAATCAGTCAGATTACTGCACAATTCAAACAGAACTACATCACTCACGGGCAAACACAAACACAACAACAGAGTAAAACCCAATGCTATTCAGACCTAAAAAGAGAGTACAGTTTGGCAGAGATCTGTTCACAGTGTCAGATAAGAAACTGAGAAGCATATTGACCAGATACAGATACAGACACAAGCTGATGATAGAGATGTGCAGACACAGAAAAGCATGTCTGCCACCAGAGCAGAGATTGTGTTCACTCTGTGATCTGAATCAGAAAACAGAAACAGAACTGCACTTCCTAACAGAATGCTCCAAATATACACGGATATATGGACAGCGTTCTATGATAAAATACAGCAGATCCATTTAAAACTCTTTCAAACCAGGAGAAACTGCTGTATCTGTTAGGAGAACACAAGAACAAGAAGGGAGGATCCATACAACTTCAGCACACTCCAGTGAGTGATGACACTAATCATTGTTAAAAAAATGTATTTAGACTTGTTCCATGGTCATTCTCTTTTCTGTTTATAATGCTGCAAAAGTGGTGCGACATTAACAATGATCTGTTGTTGAACCATTGCCCATTCAGTAAAAAAATATTTCACATGATTTTAATGCATTGAACCAAACGATATTTTAATGTTTTATACAAGTACGATTTTAGACAATTTAGAACTAATTAAATATTCAAAAATGAAGTGTCTGTTTGCAAGCAACATTAGTAGTCCGTATTAGTACTGTAAAAAATGACAATCGAATTTCCTTTTTTGCAAAAACACTGTTTCATAAACTCTCTTACTTTGCACACACAACTCGTTAGCAAAATGAAAATTTCGATTTGTTTTTTTAGCAGTCTCAAGTTCAAGAGCAGCCTCCAAGCACTGGACTGGTGAACGGGTGTTGAGTGTAGTTCTGTTAGGTATGGCTCCAGCTGCACACCTGTGTCCCGCTCCGCTGCTGGATTACTCTATAGCTGCAGCTCTCACACTGCATGGACACTGGTAAGAGTGTGTGTATCTCTCACTCGTGTACATCTGCTTAATGTTTGTTGTATAGCTTGTTTTATTGAAAGTGGTTTCTAGGTGCCTCAGTCATCAGTGAGGTTATGCAATATTTAAATTATATAAATATCCCACAAGCACTATTGGATTCTATGTTTAGTTTGAACTATTATTTCTGTGTTTTTCGTCTTCTGCAGGGCGATTGGTCAAGTTCTAACAGACTATGTCCACGGTGATGCTAAGGTCAAGCTGGCTAAAGCTGGTGTCTTGTTGCTCTCCACAGCCACATACTTTGGTCTCTGCTATTTCAATTATCATGATGTTGGTCTCTGCAAGGCAGTCGCCATGCTCTGGCAAATATGATTATACAATATGGCCAGAATTACAGTGACTGGTTTGAAGGATTAATCACCATTTTAGGTACTTGAGGTATTTTTTAAAGGTACTGATCTTCAGCTTAACAGATGACAACACACCATCTCCTAACATATGTTACATGTTTGAATAATATTGGTCAAAGTGGTATGTCACACAAAATTTTGAATTGCTGGCTAAATTGTTCGTTAATAAAGATCTTTTTCCTTATTAGTACTGCAAATGAGATCAAGGGAGGTCTCTGTGCAAAACAATGTTCAGTAGCTATGTTACTGTTGTATGTATTATTTTAGCAGTAACTGATAGTGTCCAGCAGAGGTCAGTGTTTTTCAGTATTATTGGGAATGCTTGATCATATTCACAGTGTCTGTGCAGGTCACGTCTGTGTTTACAACATGCTTTAAAACAAACTCATTTACTTGAATACACTTGCGTATTTGTTTTATTTGAAGCATGATAAAGTTATCTTAATAATATTAAGATGCTACAGTAAATACACTGCTGAGATATTTTTTGTTTGTTTGCCTGTTTTCTAATAGCTTTTTACGTTGATTTATAGATATAGTTTACTAACCACAAATTAAAAGAAATCATGTTAACTGTTAATTTGTAAACCATTGGACTGTCATATACTTTACAGTAGTGGGAATCAGCAAAGATTTGCCAGTACTGTCATATGATATAATAAAACTTGATATCATATGATATAATAAAATATATTATTGGAGTTTGATGTGTTTTATATTTGCATTTTTACTTGGCACCAGCAACTGATGTTTTAATATGGAACCACTCAGATTGCAAAAAAAGTTTGTTTTGTAAGTTTGATTTGAATGTGGATGGGCAGTGAGACCTTGATCTCTTCACAGAAATCAAATAAAAGGGTAAATAATGGTTCCAGACTTTTGTCGACACATTTACCCTATTTATTTTGACTACTGCATCTATCTGATTATTTAAAAAAACATTTAACAAGAAACCACATATAAACCTGTGAAACAATGGTTAAGGTGTTATTAAAATTTTTAAAACTTGAATCCACTGCATAGATAAACTGGTAATACTGTAATTTATGTAAGTTATGCCATTATCAAAACATACCATGCTGCCTGTAGCACTTTTCTTATTTATTAAAAAAATTCAAAAATCAAGACGAATCCTGATTATTCATCATATTATTACTGTAGATTAAGAGTAAAGTACAGTTCATCCAAAGACATTATATTATATGTTTCAAAGGAAATGACAGTAACACGGACAGCCGACAAAAGTCGCAGACTTACAGAAACCACAAAAGAGTAACAAACAAATAACAAAGCACTAAAGCACTTAGACCAGTTCAATCTATGATAGAGTGTATGAATTGGTATTAATAGCAATCGCCAAGTCAAATATCTCGTAAAATTAATCTTACCTGCATAACTGAAAAAAAGAAGAAGAAAAAGAAAGTTGAAATCGGCTTATAATTAAATACTTTAATCAGGGCTCGACATTACCCAGCTGGCACATGTGCGAACTTCATCGTAAAATATGGTGGAAATAAAGTCAGGTGTTGTTTTAACTTTAAAACAACGTTGTTTCAATGTTTAATGCTGAACGGTTGAAAAAGGTTAACAAAAACACTTGTTTATCAAGGTTTTTCTTTTATTTTATTTTTTTTATTTTTTTTACAAGAGCAGCAACAGCATACAAAAATATAATTCTGCCTTTTAAATTATTAATATTAAATTAAGATTAACATTATTATTATTTTAATAGCATTTTACAATATTTTGTTCATGAACCCTATTCTAAAATCTAAAGGTATAAGTATTAACAGAGGCAATTTATAAAAGGACTTTGGTATTAATCATAGATTATAAAAACATGGACGTCGTGTCCGTGACGTCACCCATTGGCAGCTCGACTGCGCGTCAACGTCGCCGCCATATTCGAGCGGGCAACTCTCCTTAACGTTCATACCAGGACAGTAGAAAACATACCTGAATCGTTGGCAGCTTGGGTATCTATAAACCGTCGCACAATAATAAAAACAGATCTCGGGGTATTATCTTTCACAGGTAAGACTCAACAGTTGTTTCTGGATGTTTTTTGGTCATTTTTAACATTATGTTGACAGCTTTATTAGCCACCAGTGTCAGACTATATCGCTAGTTAGGTGTGAAAGCTGAGACTTTATAAGAATTCAAACTTTAAATTAATTCTTATTAAGTTTTAACTTTATATTGCTGTTTATATCATAAACTAAATTGTGTTATGAGCACAATGTGTCAGACTGTCAGGATTAGTGATGGAGCTAAAGCATCTCTCTTTAATTTTACAAACGTTAACGTTACTTATTTACAAAGATTAAGTTTATCATCACTTGATTATAAGGATTTCATAGCTTTCCTTTTTAGCCAATTCTAAACAGGAGGAACAAGGCAAGGCAAGCTAAAGAAAGCCTGTTCTCTGCGTTTCCAAGAGACAAGGGTATACTTCCACCGACTAATGTTGTATTTGTACTAGTTAAAACCATAGACTGTATAAAAACAGCTTAAAATCCAGAGCAGCCCTGAATCAATGGCCAGAACGACCCTGGTCATATTCTCTCTCTCTCTCCCCGGAATATACTTTTTTATATATATTTATATATATATATATATATATTGCATCGTCATGTTTCAAAGCGTGGAAATGTTGCCACAATAACATACCAGTGTGTAAAACTCTTGGATGTATTTTGAAGATTATATGCGGCAAACTTTAAATATTTCACATACTTTTTTTAAATCCATCATTTAGTTGATCCTGATATGCGCTGGTCATCACAGTTGTAAAATTGATTTTTTAAAACACCAATACATTTTTAGTTTTCGAGATTTTCTTTTTTTACTCAACTTTGTATAAAGATTATTTTCAACGATGTTATAGCAGAATGATTCAATATACCATTTTTCTTTCTGCAAAATGTGTGTAAAATTTCCATAAACAGGTTTTCTCATACAATGTATCTATGAATTAAATTTAATTTGCATGTTAATTTGTTAATGTGTATTTTTGGAGCAATATGTAATGAAAAAAGAAGTGTAATAATGGGAGGAATAATTGACAATATTTTCATTATAATATATAATATTGCTTAGAATATTGAAATATAATTTATTTCCCTATTTATTTGTTGTGTCTGCCAAAATGCGTAATAAACATGCTTTTAGTCCTGGTGTCCTCATATGAGGACATGAATGAAATCAACGTCCTGTTTCATAACAGAAAGTCATATTTTGATTTGAAACCCCATAACATTTTTCTGAGATGTTAATTTATGACACACAATTTAAAAATGAGAAAGATTTGAATGATAATTACAAAATATTATCATATTTCCATAAGAGTATCACTAAATTAATTTCAGACATTTTTGAAGACCCAAGGAGAGGGAGTGGTCATGGGGAAACATCCAATCATTTTGTATCTCTGAAATGCTCTGAATGTGCTCTGTACAGGACATCCAGACTTAAAACTTTCACAGAGAAATTCACAAAAATATAATGTCCTCATATGAGGCTGCAGGGTTTTAATATGGTTAATGTTAATACATTTTAATTTAATCTTTTTTATTTATTATTATTATTATTATTTACATTTAAGTTCAGTACAGTTATGTTACCTTTGTTACAACAAATTTTTATTGAATCATTATTTAAATTTTTTTATTTACCAGTATGTAAGCACAATGCAGTGTCAATGTTCAAACTGTATTTACAATGTTAAAGTGGCTGACAACTTTTCAGTAAACCATTTCTTCTTTCCCCTTGTAGAGTCATTAAGGATCCAGCTTATTATTGGCACATTGGTAAAGAATTGTTCATCTGCTACATTGCACGGCAACTTCTGGTAGAGATGCATTGACTTTTTATGGGGGCTCTGAAAAAATACTGTTAATGAATAATTTAACATTGTAAACTTTCATCTAAAAACATTAAATACGTGTTTAATGAATAGTGTTGTGCACTTTATTTCCAAACCCACTGTTATTGAACTGTTAAGTGAAAATATTTTATGTGATTGTTTTGCATTTTCAGTTAAAGATATTTCACAATATCAAAGTTGATATTTATTTTATATCTATTTATTTTTGCGGTTTTTGTTTTCATTTATACAGGACGGTACAGAAAGTGCGTAAGTGGGAGAGAGTGGAGGGGAAGGCATCAGAAAGGACCTAGAGCTGGGACTCTTTCAAGGATCACCCGTAGCACAACCACGCTATGTAAATGAACAAGGCTGTTGGTTCTAACATTTTAGTGCCCCCCTTGTTAGAAATCCCATTCTGTTTTCCCCACTGGTTGCAGGTTAATTTCTCTAACTGTTTCTAACATTTTCACTGCACAAATGTACAAATCTCTTGTATGAGACACATTAGTAAAACATGTTTTCACAGAAACTATAGTTTTCCACCAAAATAGAAGATTAACTGGTTTCAGTCATAAAAGTAAAAGGGTTTTTCTTGAAAGTGCAGCGCAAAATATGGATATTATGTTACAAAAAAATATTTAAAATATTGTATTTGGATTGCTCTACAGGCTTTTAACAATAAATACAAGAACACTGCAAGTTAAAGTTTGGTATTATTTGAATCTGTTCATTAAGTAGGCTATGTTTCCAAAATAAAAAATGCTGTTTTACAATTTTGAGCATGTGGTAGTTTGTAAAGCCATTGCTGCCAGTCATTTGATTTTTAATGTACATGGGTTGATCTAAATGCAAACTATGTTCTAATTGAACGTACAGTTGAAAGCATGTTGGAAGGTTCGACGGTGAAACAACGTCTCGTTATCACTTTGAAAAATCAACACCTAATTCAACGTTAATCCAACGTCTACAGAACAACCTTAATTCACCCATGCTGAAGCTAAGAGGGTGAAACAACGTCACAATATCAACGTTGATCCAATTTGTCATATCTAAACGTCATCCAACGTTGATTCAACCAGTATACCGACGGTGAATCAAGGTTGAAATGCCAGCTGGGAGAATAGGTCATGTAAATCAAGGTCATTCACTTGTACAAGTGGGGAAAAAAACTCATTCAATAAGAAAAATGGATTGTGTGTAAATATTATTTACTCTAATGCAAAATTCTAGAATAAATAATATGTAAAATTGCCATTTAGCTTCACAATGTAATTAAATCAGGATAATTCTTGACAAAGTATTTAACTATGATTTTTATTGATGATGATGATGATATAATCCTTTCGGGCAAGAAAAAAATCTTGCCACGTCAACAATTCCACGCTTAATGTGACCTAATCAGGATAAGACATCTTCCATATACCTTCCTGATGCTGCAAACTATAAAGGCGGATGTGGCAAGAATATGAATGCCATGTTTTGAAACAATGACTCGGTTGAGGTTATGACGTTAACCCATAACCAGGAAGTGTATTAGGGGTAAAGTCTACGTAACGTGGGTCACGGTAGCCTACTCCGCGCGTGTGTGGAATTTAACCTACTGTATTCTCTTGTAGGTGACCTGTTTTAGTTAATAATGTCGTCAAGTGTGTTTAAAAATGCATTTAGGACCAGCAAAGGTAAGCTTTTACTACTGATTATCTCTACGTCTTATAACTTTGTTTTTACCCCCCCTGACTGAGCCAAGAGCTGTAACACTTACCGTTGCATGTATTGGCAAATACACTGAAACTGAAATACAAACGCGCAAACAACAGTATGTAAAAGACAATATATTGTATAATTTAGTACTTATATTATATGTAAAATGGTACTATAGGCTACATACATATAGATACCTCTCAACAAAATTACACATTTACATAATTAACAATAACCACAAAAACAATAGAAGTATTGCATGTTGCATATGATTGCATATGCATAATATTTAATGCATAAAACTTGTAAAGTATCATTGCAGCTGCATACATCTGCTTACAATAATTATTACATGCTTATTATTATATGCAATTTTGCATGTGATAATGTGAAGCCATTTTCTCAAAATTATATAAAACGGTTTAAAGTGCATCTTGTTGAGATTCACAACTCCTTTTTATCAGTTTCAGTCTGCTGTGTCATGCAATCATGTGTGATGTAACAGGGTTGGCAAGAGATCAGACTTACATAAAAGGGACTTGTCTCCTCCCATCTTTGTGAACATAGCTTTTATTGCTCTTTACAATTTGTCATAATCTCTTCTTCATCCTCTGTTCTGATCAAGTGTGCAGCCTCACATCTCTCTACAGGATGTCCTGCATAAAGCCTCAAACGATTGGTAAGAATCTGGGAGTTCTTCTGCACTGATGCACAATCTGCAAGTTTTACTTTCTGTTGTATGTTACAGGTTTCATATGTTTTTGTGTGAAGCAATGCAGTGTATGAAAGCAAATATTTGTGTTTTAAAGCAGCTGCTGTATTCATATGAGAGATGTAATGAGTGAAATATACTTTGAGTCCAATGGCTTTTAAATGTTATCATAGGTTTAAATTCTTCAGCTTACTTATAACTTAATTGAACACCTTTTCAATTGTATGTCACAAGTTTGACTTTTCTTAAAGATACTTGAAAGTCTGTGCAGTTGCTTCATTATTTATGCATTAGTCTATCACAGTACATGTGATCATGTAGAGAGGAGAGGGATTGTTTTTCTAAAGATAGTGCTTCTCGTTGTAACATCACTGACTCTGCCATTTCAGCTCTGTCTTTTGTTAACTCTGATCCTTTATTTAGTTCTTTCAGCTGACATAAATGGAAGAGCAGAGTAATATGTCTGCAAATCTGTGACTTACTACAACTATATACTTTAGTATAACTCAGGGGTAGCTAACCTTGCAGCTTAGGACCTTTATATAAAAGTGTCAGTAACACTTTAGAATAAGGTCCCAATCAGAAATATATTTTTAAAGTGTTTATTAATCTTTATCAAATGTAGTAAAAAATATTGGTTCAAACTTGATTATATATTGCCTTGATAAACGTTATATACATGTACTTACATATAGTATAGTAAAGTAATAACAGTAAAAATATGGATAATTACATGCAACTAAACCCTAAAACTAACCAAATTCTAACCATAACTCTATAGTAAGTACATGCTGTGCCTAGAACTTGTTAATTATTTCTTAGTTCATGTTCAGTTGTTTCTTAGTTCATTAATTTTATTTGAAAATGTATTAGCAAAATTAGTGAAAATTACCTATATATAGATGTCTTGTTCATAGTTAGTTCATGTTAACTAACGCAGTTAACTGATGTTAACAAATTAAACCTTATTGAAAAATATTACCAAAGTGATAATACTCAAAACAACATTTTTTTTACCACTATCAAAATTTCGGAACATTTGGATTCATAAGTGCATCTTTATAACTTTATTCTGATTATTCTTCACATGAACAGATTTTGATCTGTCGGCTTGCCAAGCAATCAGATTTGAACATCACGCAAATCACAATTTGCTGTCTGGATTTTTACAGCTGCTGCTAAGAAAACATACTTCACAAAAGTACATGGGCTGCCAAACATCTCCCCCTTGGTAAGTTCGGTAGAGGAGACACCTGAGCCCATCCCCACCACGGTCAAAGGCACCATCCCAACCTGGATCCATGGGAGTCTGCTGCGGAATGGTCCAGGAAAGTTTGAGTTTGGGAATCAGCAGTGAGTACAAGCATTCAACTGTCAATACATTGGGTTTGTGATCTTAATAGAATCACTAGAACGTGAAGAATAGTAACTAAATACATTTTATAATAGTTTCTTGAGATTAGTAATTGGCAGTAAAACTAATGACAGATAGAAAGGTAAAATTAATTATTTGGTATTTACAGAGATAGTAGACAAAGTAGGCACAACCATGACAACCTTTCACAGAAGTCTTTTATTCGCAATACTGTATGTAAATGAATATTCAGGCTGACTCATGCTGATGTACATTTTTCCTCAGCTATAACCACTGGTTTGATGGCATGGCTTTGATGCATCGCTTTCAGATTGAGGATGGTCAGGTGACGTACAGAAGCCGTTTTCTGCGCAGCGATTCGTATAAGCAGAACAGCGAGAGGAACCGTATCATGGTGTCAGAGTTCGGCACTCTGGCTTTACCTGATCCCTGCAAGAACTTCTTTCAGCGCTTCCTGTCCAGATTTGAGATGATGAGTACGTCGAAACTGTGAATATGTGTGTGAATGACAGACAGTAAGGAAGTATATTTGCTGTGCTGTCCGCCTTGGTAAAATGGATCTCATTAGGTTTAGAACAGTCAAAAATTAGCCGATTTAAAAATGTTACATAAAGCTCTTTCTGTTTTCTGAAAGAGTAATGAGGCATGTCTCTGGAGGCCATTGCTCAAGAGCATAACAGGAGTGGTCAGTGGAACTCTCCAAGTGTGTGCAAAGTCATCTTAGACAAACAGCTGAATGTCTGTAATCACGAGAATACATTTAAATCAGACTCCACAAGCTCTCAATTAAGATTAAATATAGTGACAGTACTACTAACGAGTTGAGATGGCGTTAGCAGACAGTTCTGGACACTACAACTACAACACATGGGTCTTTTAAAAGGATAAAACTGCACAACCATCTTTAGGATCAATGCCTTGAGTAAATCCCGTCAGTATGGTAAAAGTGTTACTTCATGCAGCAGTAAGGTTTGCGTTTGGATATGTCGGATACAGAATTGTGAGGGGGGAAAAAAATAATTTTATTAGTGATTTTCATCCAGGGAGCCTCTGCAAATTCCAGAGATTCTCACTTAAAAGTATTTAAATAGTAAATTATTCTTTATGATCTCATTTAAAATAAAATATTATCTAAATTCAACTGGTTATAAAACATAAAATGAGGTTTAAATTGAAATCATAGTACATATTTTTACCCCTCAAACATTTTTTTTTTTATTCAGGAACGTGCAGTTCTTAAATCTTCTAGAATGGTTAATTTAATATAATTATTAAACCCAGTTTCTGTTAAAGAAGTCTGAAAATAAACAGTTCTAATGAAATTTAAACTGGAATCTAATTAAAATTCTCCATAATGCATAAAATCATGTTTAATGTCTTTTGCTCCTTCTTAGTTAATAATTTACTTATTGAAAAACACAGTTCTTGAAACCTCTGACAAAACAAATTGTGGTCATGGTATTAGCATTAATTTAAAAAAAAAAAAAAAAAAAAAAATATATATATATATATATATATGCAGTACAGACCAAAAGTTTGGACACACCTTCTCATTCAAAGAGTTTTCTTTATTTTCATGACTATGAGAATTGTAGATTCACACTGAAGGCATCAAAACTATGAATTAACACATGTGGAATTATATGTGGAATTATATACATAACTAAAAAGTGTGAAACAACTGAAAATATGACATATTGTAGGTTCTTCAAAGTAGCCACCTTTTGCTTTGATTACTGCTTTGCACACTCTTGGCATGTCTTCCAACAGTCTTGAAGGAGTTCCCCGAGAGATGCTTAGCATCTCATATATATATATGAAAACCAGCAGCTTTGTCAGATTAACTACCTTAGAAATGTGTGTTAAACAAGAGAAAAAAGTCAAAGTTTGTTCTAATCGATTTCTGCCTCAAAGTTTAACAAAATAAATAAAAGATATTAGTGACACTGCTTCCCCTCTTTCCGATTCCAGAGCCAACAGATAATGCCAGTGTCAACTTTGTTAAATACAAGGGTGACTATTACGTCAGTACAGAGACAAACTACATGCACAGAGTGGATCCAGATACTCTGGAGTCTAAACAGAAGGTATGAACGATTACCAGTCTACAGCCACCAGCCTAGACTAACCCATCGTGTCTAAGTAAGATTATCATCTGTAGGTGGACTGGAGCAAGTTCATCGCTGTGAATGGTGCTACTGCTCATCCACACTTTGATCCAGACGGCACAGCTTACAACATGGGCAACTCATACAGAAACAAAGGTTAGACTCCCGTCTTCTCCTTGTGTGCTGATCAATCTAAGTGCAATGTCACTAAAGGATTGGGAGGCTTGATGTTGTGCTGTGGTGTGTTTTATAGGGGCTTTCTATAACATCATCAGGGTGCCACCAGAAAGAGACGGCCGAGAAGATACACTAGAGGGAGCCAAGATATTATGCTCTATCACCCCTCGTGACAAATCCAAACCCTCCTATTACCACAGCTTTGGTGAGCTAAGACGAGAATCTGTCACGTTTACTATCATCATATCTCCTAGACAGACAGATTTTCATTCTGCATTCTCATGAAAGAATGACTATCATTTGTGATTTTATTACACAGCTACTGTAATGGTGTCATGTGTAATTTCATTGCAAGGCACTCTGTATGGTGTAATCGTATACTCTGAATAGAGCGATCATATCAATGCGCAGCACTGAAAAGCCCTCATTTTATTTTCCTGAATTTTTCAGGCATGTCAGAGAACTATGTAGTGTTCATCGAGCAGCCCATTAAAATGGATCTGTTTAAGATAGTGACTGGTAAACTAAGGGGGAAATCGCTAAATGAGGGTGTTTTCTGGGACCCCAACCAGGAAACCACATTCCACCTTATTGACAAACAAACTGGAAAGGTGAGACAACACTCTTGACAATAGTCTCACAGAGGCACTGAGAACAATGAGGAGCCCATGCTTGAAGCATATGAGTTTATTTGTATATTTGTTTGCTGATTATGCTTCATATGGTTCAATGAAAGCTGATTGAGAACATGAAGACGATGTCATTGCATCTCTCTGCAGGAGATGCCAGTGAAGTACCATGCCAAGGCCTTGTCCACCTTCCATCAGATCAATGCTTTTGAGCAGGATGGATTCCTCATGCTAGACATGTGCTGCTCTGACGACGGCCAGGCCATAAACAACTTCCTCATCCAGAACCTGCGTCAGTCAGGAGAGGCTTTGGATGAGGTAATGTTCTTCCTTAAAGGGACAGTTCACCTAAAAATTTCATTTCTGTCATTAATTACTCTTTTGTTCATCTTCAAAACACAAATTAAGAAATTTTTTGATGAAATCCAAGAGCTTTCTGACCCTGTATATACAGTAACACAACTGACAGGTTTAAGGCCCAGAAAGGTAGTAAGGACATCATTAAAATACTCCATGTGACATCAGTGGTTCAACCGTAATGTTATGTGTATGCATTCCTCTACTTGTAAACAAGGTGCAGTACATGCAAGTACACACATGCATGGTTCAAATTTTCTAATTTTCTAATTCTTATTTGTCCTGTCCCTCTCTCTGTCTCTCAGATGTATAACACCATGAGCAGGCCACTGCCCCGTCGTTTTGTGCTGCCTCTCAACATCACAAGTGAAACCCCACTGGAACAGAACCTCAACACACGGCCTGACAGCACCGCTACCGCTGTCTGCCGTACCAAAAATCAGGTACTGTCTTAAGCTGGCTACAACATGTGTGTACAGTATGTACATCTCTGAAAGTTGCTCATTCTAAACATTGGTTTTCCTTCAAAGCCCTCCAAGCACATATACTGCAGTGTGGGGTCAGTAAGATTTTCTGAAAGAAATTAAAACTTTTATTCAGGAAGGATGCATTAATTTGATTTCTGAAGGATCATTTGAGTAATGGCTGCTGACAATCACAGGAATAAACAGAATCTTACCATGTACTGAAATAGGAAAGAGGTATTTTAAATTGCAATAATATTTCACAATAGTAATGTTTGATCAAATAAATTGCCTTGATGAGCATATGAGACATATTTCAAAGACAAAAAAATCTTACCAACCCCAGATTTTGTTTTTACAGGAATGTTACTAAATTAATGCATAACACAAAAAGTGCATTTACCATATTTTTTGGACTATAAGTCGCACCTGAGTATAAGTTGCATCAGTCCAAAAATACGTCATGATGAGGAAAAAAAAAAAATATATATACTGTAAGTTGCACTGGCTATAAGTCGCATTTATTTAGAACCAAGAACCAAGAGAAAACATTACCGTCTACAGCCGCCAGAGGGCGCTCTATGTTTTCATTGTAGACTACAGGAGCTCTGAGCAGCATTGAGCGCCCTCTGGCGGCTGTAGATGGTAATGTTTTCTATTGGTTCATGTCAAATTGATTTTGATAAATAAGTCGCTCTTGACTATAAGTCGCAGGACCAGCCAAACTATGAAAAAAAGTGTGACTTATAGTCTGGAAAATATGGTATGTCTTGAAGAGCCTTTATTTCTTTTAAAACATGTCTCTCTCTCAGGTATTTTGCACGTTTGAGGATCTCCACAGCGAGGACCTGAAAGACTACGGTGGCTTGGAGTTTCCACATATTAACTATGCCAGATATAACACCAAACCTTATAGATACTACTATGGTTGTGGCTTCCGGCACCTAGTGGGTGACTCCCTAATTAAGATGGATCTGGAAAGCAAAAAGTTCAAGGTGAGAACAATTAACGGGAACATGACTGATACCTAGGTATTCACGGTTACTATGATCAAAATGCAGAATGTTTGCTAAATAAATTGATTTACAGGTATGGCGCCAGCCTGATCTCTATCCATCAGAGCCTGTCTTCATTCCTTCACCCAATGCTGAGGAAGAGGATGATGGAGTCATCCTGTCTGTGATTATCACACCAGTTAAGGTATAAAACAGCCCTGAATTAATGTAATGTATGTAAACATAAGCTCTATAATTGACTTGCTTTATAAGACAATGAAACATGAGAAATGATTCAACTGTAGAACATTTATCAATATGTCTTCAGTCTTAAACCCCTTCTTTCTCTTCTCTTTGTAGGATAAGAGTACATTTCTTTTGGTCCTGGATGCCAAAACATTTGAAGAGCTGGGAAGAGCCGAAGTGCCTGTCAACATTCCTTATGGATTCCATGGAGTCTTCAACTCTAGTGCATGAAGCCCTTTGGATCACTTCAACAAAATAACAAATGACAAGTAGCTCTTCACAATGGTTACTACACCAGTTGCCTGCTTCTATTAAAAGCGAGAGACTAACAGAACAATATATCTACTGCATAAAATCATCCCAAAGAGATCCTCCACATATCAACCTCATATATTTTTTAAAAGAACAACATATACTTTATAGTTACAGCTTCAAAATTAATTTTTCTACAACTTTCAAACTGTCGCTTTTTTCTAAAGATTCTGATGTAGGGTTCAAGACATTTATACATTACTGATGCCTATTCATTTTGAATCAACTTGGCCCACCCAGTCACAGTGATATAATTGAAGAGGAAGTAGGAATTATACTATAATTTCTATACAGCAGCAGAAAATGCAATTGTTTGTATTTAGCAATAAGAATAATAAGATGGGGAGATCTGCAAACATTGTGTTGTTTCTGTAGACCTGTCAGAATGCAATGTAGGCTTTGCAAAGTGGCTTTTATTTATGGGAAGACAAACAACTTGTTGGATTCTGTCGGTCAGAAAGAGGATGGAAATCGTAATATAACACTAAATTATGGGTTTTGGTGCTAAACATCATGGTGAACCGCAGGGGGAAAATACTTATGATATTAAATGATGAAAAAAAAAAAAAACAGATGTGCCATAATAACAATAATTTATGTTGATAGTTAAATAACAAAAGATAATCACTATACAACATATCATATTGTAATAATTTTCTACCTCATGAAGTAACTTTCATAGAGTTTCTCTTGTGCATTATTCCTTTACATTTTAAATTTACATAACAGTTTTACATATGTTTCATTGTACATTGTTTTTATCAATTTCTAATTGTAACTTTAATCACAATGACTGTAATACATATTTGTACACACAATGCTTGTATGCTATCTACTCCATGGTTCAATTAATACAGTCCACTTTTATAAAAAAACATTCATAATGTTTAAAAGCAAAAGGTGTCTCCGTGTCCAGTATTTTCCACATTATTTCACATTCTGATATCAGTTTGATTAGGAAATCTTGACGGACAGCAATACATTTCCTGTCCACTAGGTCGCAGCAGACAATCATAGCAGATATGCCTGAGTTTGGTTATCAACCCAATGTAAAAACAACTAAATGCATTTATTCTATAAAACACACTACATGTTTGAAATAAACCTATTAACCTATAGTGCATTCAGTCAGTTAAAAAAAGACATTCAATGTGTTAGTGTATATGTGCTCTTGCATATTGAGTATCTCTGTGGCTTGGCTAAATTGGGAGCTCTCAGATTTCCCCTAATCCCTGCACATCAAACAGCAGAGCAGAGCAGAGCAGATGCAGACAGACAGAGGCACTGCTCTCCTGTGGTATCTCGACCTGCCGGATCTTCTTTCTCCGTACACAGTGCTGTTATTGTCCCTGTATCTGTATGTGTGTTTGTGAGAGACACAGCTTAGGTTGTTTGTCCCTGTGTCTCTCCGTTCCTAGCTTTTTTTGAGGTTTAAATGCTGTTCTGCTGGTAGCAAACAGACAGTGAGCTTTGGACACGGATACTACACATCCACACTTTCTTGGTCAAAAACAGAAATAAAAAAACAGAAGTACTGAATGACTGACTGACCAACTGAACGACTGAATGAATGAATGAATGAATGATGGAAAGCAGCGGCGGGACGTAAACCAATACACTAACCAGGTGGTGGCCACAACAAAGACAGCTGTGTGTGCGTGTGTGTGCGCACTTTGTGGCCCTGCAAATCCCACTCAGACACCTGCACTCAAAGCTTCCCGCTGCTGAACCTCCACTTCAAACAACTACCGACACATCGAGCGGAAACACATATCTACGGAGAAGGGAACAAAAGACTGAGAAAGAAAGTATAGAATAGGATTTCTGCAAAACTTTGCTAACCCTAACTCATGCAATGCAGTTTTGATTTTCAGAAAGATTTTACTGCAGGCACATGTACTGAAATGTCTTTATGCTTTGATGAACAAATGTCCATATGTGTATCATTAAAATGTATCTTAAATTAAAAAATGCCCTCCATCTGACTATGTCACAGACCAAAACACCAGATGTGAAGAACTGTATCAGATCACTCTACAGGACAGTCTTGAAATGGTATGAAGCTGCTGTTTATGAACCGAAGATAACTGTTTATTAATTGTTTTGAGAATATAATGCTAAAAGGCAAAAGTGCTGAGATAATATAATACACTGTATTTATTTGATAAAATCATGATATTCAAAGTTATGTTTTAAAATAAATAATGGGCTTCGCCTCCTGTTAATCTTTTGGTGAAAATAAAAATATGCACTAAATACATATTGAAGTTAACTTTAAACCAAAAACAGAGTTAAGAAGCTCAATTTTAGTTGAATGCTTCATAGTCTCACACTTTGAGGTCAGCAAGATTTATTATTTTATTTTTAAAGAAGTGTTTTACGCTTACAATGGCTGTATTTATTTGATCGAAAATCAATAAAAACTAATATTAGGAAATATTATTTGATTCGATTAAACATTTTGATTAGATTTACTGTATTTTGATCAAATAATTGTAAATTAATTATTATAAAAAAAATGTAATCTAATATTCGGCTCAAGAAACATTTCTTCTTCTTCTTCTTATTATTATTATGAAGATTTACAATACATTAATTTAGTACAAATGCTTTTATAGGCCAGTTTTTTACAATGTGTAACAGGGGGTCTCTGCTTCATCTTTCATATCCACTAAAGGGTCCTTTGCCAGAAAAAGGTTGAAGACCCTGGGTGTTGACCACTGGAGATTAGAGAAAAATGCCTCTGTCCTTTGTCTTGTCTCTTTCATTATGTGAGAAACAAGCGGACAGGAAATGAGAGTGTTTGCAGCTTAATATCCTCCGAATATGTGAGTGTATATGTGTTCTTTCCATTTTGTTGACAACAAATGTCTTTGATGTCTTCAGTTTCAGGTTCAAACTGGAGAGTGAATACAGTGGAAACTTGTTTAACAGAAGGTATATGAGTTGGTCACTTTCATATTTACACTAATGTCACACATGAACACATTTACTTGTTTACGATAATACTGGATGCAATTGGATGGACTGAAGTGAGATGACAGTAATACATAATGCATAAAGCAGAAAGCTTAAAATATTGAAAATGCTTAGAGAAAATTTTAAAACATTACATATTTTTTGTTAATTGTGCATGTACTCATGATACACAATATGCCATGAAAAGAAACACATAGTTCGTAAAAGACATTAAAATGATTTTCCCATTAGTAGTTTAGCATTTGCCCCTTAGCTGTTTATGCAAACATCTTAAAATGCATTTTCACTTATACAATGTAAAGCAATGCATACACCTTGAAGTCCAAACCTGAGGTATCAATCAGCTTATGAATCTAAGAAATACTTTTTCCACAAAAACATTTAGTACACAATATCAGTCCTGCTGGACATTGTAACAACACGCTGCTGCTTAATCAACTATAGAAAGCAACGATATATTCCAGTGCTCTAGACACAACTACATCTAGATTTGTGACCTAATATACAGTGTAGAAAAGAAACAAGATTATAGCACACCAAAATCAAGCTTGTTAAAAAATATTCTATAACTACAAACTGGATACTGGATACATGTTGCTGTTGCTAACACCTACTGTAGTACAATGACTATGAAATGACTATGAAATTCAAAAGAAAATACAGTAAGACTTATAAGATATAAATAGTTACATGGACTCTATCCTTACCATTGTTTTATTAATACATTTTACTCCTCGACTTATTTTAACCCATAAAACATGGCTGACATATTAATCAGGTCTTTTAGTGTGGCCCTCTCTCTCTCTCTCTCGCTGATACCAGAGCCCTCTGATTGGATAATGGAGCTACTTCTCGTAGCCAATAAGAGAGGCCTGCACCTTTTTTCTCCTAGCAACCTTTTTTCTCCTTATTTCCTTTCAGCACGACAAACAGACACCCGTAATATCACAATACGAATAATGGGAACTGCGCAGCTTTACGGCGGAGAAGTTCTCTCTGTTCTGCCATTGCGCTCTGTATTTCAACCCCTGCTGGTTCCTTTCAGATTCCCACTCATTCTCCGTCTTCCCCATGTTTTTCCCCTCTCATCTCTGGCTTCTTCCTCTTTTTCTACATTACCTTCGTCTCACTCTTGCTGTAGCTCTCTATCCTTCCCACCCCTCTCTGCTCTGTTCTGCTCTCCTCAACTCTTCCTCCACCCCCCACCTCTCCCTCTCTCTTGGCTGACTGTGTGTCTCTGGTAGGGGCACACAGCTGGCTCCTGTTTCATGCTCTTAAAGGAGCAGCATGTTTTTCGTTTCGCTGAAGGACTATTCTGAGGGATTCTGGGTAACAGCATGCACTCGCTGACCCTGGGAGAGGTTCTGCGCAGGCAGCCGTTGTGGAGCAAACATCCCGCCAATCTCTTACACACACACACACACACACACAGTTACCTTACACAAACTACACACTGCCTGGAACTAAGCACAAAATTTTAGGTCAAAAACATAAATCAGACATACAGCAGAGCAAAAAAGTATTGGGACATTAAAAATGTATGAATGTCAATGCATTCGATTCAAGATATCAAAATATCAGATAAAATACGAAGTAAATGATGACAGAATGTGTTTATTTTTCACTTTTAAATCCAAAAGGTAAACAGATATAACATTTTATTTGAAATCTTCAAACAAACAAAAAAACTGCTAAAAAAAAGTACATGTTAGTCACTTTTGCACTTATCTGAAATATATGTTTTAAGTATTTGTCGATGATGTGAATTCTGTAATTTAACATCTATAAACCTGTTTACAAATCAAAATATAATGCAGTAGTTAAACTAGACATTTGGTTTTGTCCTGCAAATCTTTTCAATTATTACATGGAAACTTTTACTTCAGTAGTAGGTGGTCAAGCATAATAGTGATTTCAATCTCGTCATCTCAGGTCATTTCTAATTTGTTTAACTGATAATTTTACATATCCCTTCTACAGAAATATAACATTCTTCTTAAAGTGTCTTACAGAACTTGTCCATTGTAAAAGTGGCCAACCTAACTTTAATGGAAAAATGTCGGTTGAATATTAATCTTCTTTCAAAATGATAGTTTTTGAGAATAAATAATTGCATTTCTTCATGTTAACATATGCCACTTTACTTTTATTTAAGAAAACAACCAAAATATATTTTTTCTTACATGTTCATTATTTGGATGGATACCACACTTTTATTTCTGTACAAAAATATTAATCTTAAATATGGAAATGTGTTCATCATGAACTAAAAATAAATAAATGTATAAAAAATACTGACAATATCAAAATAAGATCTTCTCAAATGATTAATCATGTATTTACATAGCAACCTAAAATGGAAAATTACTGAATACCAATTAGTCACAAAAGCCCTTTTCAAATTGGCTAATTTTGGAAGATCCTTGAAATGATTGCTTAAAATAGTAAAAAAAAAGAAGAAAAAAACCCAGGGTCAAGATGTACCTTTTACTAGTAATTACAATACACACACACACACACACACACACACACACACACACACACACACACACACACACACACACACACACACACATATATATATATATATATATATATATATATATATATATATATATATATTAGTTTATTTGTTATCAATTCCATGTTGATTCATTAATTCCTGCATCGTGACACCTCCCACATATTAGAAAAGGACATTTTCAGCATTAATATGCATCCAAAAGCCAAATTCATGCTTTTTATGTCTGTACACTGGAGACCATGTGTGAAAATATAATGTGAAGCGTCCTGCAGTTTAACTGCAGTGTCCTACCATTTGACATTAGTCTAAAATGAGTTTTTAATGCTAATAATGCATGAAGATTTAAGTTATAACACCTGTCACAAGATTACATGTAATATGGATCATGAAACTTTTGAAAATTAATTAGCTTCACCGGAACACTTAAGTAAACTGAGTATCTAAAAATACAGTTTCAAATGCATCTATTGTCATCTTTCCACTCCTCCAACTCGTGATTGAAACTTCACGCTTTGCTGTTGGCTGTACCACCCAACCTTAATTGACCTCACTCTCTCCCTCCTTCCAGCTCTTTCACCCTCCTCATCTCTGCTCCAGAGGAATTCTGCCGCTGGGCTTTTTAATATTCCCTGTGCTTCAGTGCGGCCCGGCCAAAGCAAGCTGACACTACAGATTAACCACAGACAGAAGGAATGCCGCGGCGCTTTTGTGCCACGTGGAGAGCCGCCAACTAAACGCCTTTGGCCAGTTCGGACTGTAGGAGATCTCAGAAAACAAGGAGAGCGGGAAGAGAAGAGAACGAAAGGATCGAGTCCAAGAGAGAGAGAGGGTGACAGTCATGAAGTAAAGATGCTGCAGACAGCCCACAGTCGCCCTGGACGGGAGGTGTCAGCCTAATTTGTCAGCTGCTTAATGATGACCTCAAGCTAGCCACAGGAAGATGGCATGGGGAATTTGCTAATAAGCTGCTGGCGAGAGAGAGAACTGATGCCAAAAATTGAATACTGTAATGCCAATCGAAGACAACAAACTTTGACGTCTCATTTTGATATATCAAAAAAAAAAATTCTCATTGCAATAATAATTCCCTTTTCATGAAAAGGAAAGTTCAGTAAGTTAAACTTTCCTCAGTCCCCTGCCTATCTGCCCTCTATGAGACAAGAAAGCATCATGGGAAGAGTGTAGAGTGAGACAGCCCATGCAGGGGGGGCCGGAGACCCAGTGGCGCCAGCAGTATGTCTTCAGACACCTGGCATTTTGTTGGTGGTCAGGGTTACTATGGCAACCCGCCAAGACTTTGCCAGGGCCCCAAAGGCAGTGTTGGACTGCACAGGTGCACTCGTCTATTAGTTTAGCTCTTTCTGTTTTGTTTAAAACAGAAAGCTCTTTAAAGTCAAATATTTAACGTTCCAATTTTCAAAGAAAAAACAAAGGATTTGGGATGCCACAATGAATTTAGACATGGTTAAATATAGAAAAAACGTGTGTGCGAGCAATATTAAAGCACAGAATGAAAAAAAGTAAATATGAGAAATATAAGAGAAAGAAAACAATGGAAAAAGAAAGTAAAGAAGAAAAGAAAGTGAATGCATACACAATAGGGGAAAACCTGTCTCCTGCAGATTAGCACAGAGGACACTTTAAAAATGAACTACTGAGAAGAAGAAGAAGAAGGAGAAGAGAAGTTGGAGAAAAAAAACATACAGATTATGAGAGGATGATGAAGAGATAGAAGGAAAGTAATGGAGTTATTTGGCCAAATTATAAAGCTGTTCAGTCAACTGTGGTACAAAAAGGATTTTAGGCATATGAGAAAGGGGGAAAAAATATGAAGAGAATGAAAAGCTTTCAACAAAGGGGCCAGAGAGGGGAGACCTTCCTAAAAACAACGAAACTACAGCAGATAATTCAGAAGAAATTGTGCTGCCTTTATAGAATCATCTTTCTTTTTTTACGTTAACATTGAATTTTCAACCTGACAAACTGAAGCTAATCAAGTTGAAAGGAATTCAATTACATCTAAAAACTTTTTTTTTTATCTATAGACTGTTTTTATCTATACACTCAATGTTTTTGAAAGTCTCTTAAGTTCACTATTTATTTGATCTAAACTACAGTAAAAACTGTAATATTATGAAATATTGTTATAATTCAAAATCATTTGAATATGTTTTTAAAAATGTTAATTATTCCTGTGATTATTCCAAATTATTACAAAGCTGAATTCTCAGCATCATCACTCCAGTCTTCGGTGTCACATGATCCTTCAGAAATCATTCTAATGTGCTGATTTGGTGCTCAAGGAACATTTATATTTAGTAACTATGTTGAAAACAGGTCTGCTGCCTAATTTTGTTTTAAGGATTCTTTGAAGAATAGAAAGTTCAAAACAACAGCATTTAATGAAATCTTTCTTGTAAATATCTTTAAAATATTAGAATTATTTACTATAACATTAACCTGACTATAATTACATTTTCAATTTTTTTTTGCTTATTTTAATCAAATACATCTTTTTTTATAGAACTTGCAATACCAAAAGAGAACCAATCTGTGGACACTACACAAGCTTTCAAATAAACACAATAGAATTCAATATGATTTTGTATGTGTTTGTCTTCCACTGTGTAGACACTGTAATCAAACAGATTTACATGTTTGTTCAAATTGGTTAAGCTTGTAGGTCTATATAGTTTCCAAGTCATTTGCAATAAATAGGCTTGCCGTGAAGAAAGATTTTCACAGCCTGACACTCACACACACACACACACACACACGCACAAGCTTAAGCACCATCATTGTCATTATCACCACAGCCATTTCACCTCTAACAAATGCAAACACTTGCCACAGCACTAACAAATGTAATTGTGTTTCATCTGTCTGTGTTGATCTGTCTCACCCCTTCACCCCTCTTACTGTATCTTCACTCCACCTCTCTTTTAAATATGCTAATCTATTTTTACTATTTCAAATGACCACATTTTAAATAGCTAAATGTCAGGAGGATTCCTAATTTATGCAGTAAAATTTGATTCCTTAGTATTTGTATAGCTTTTGTTAATGATACTATGCCATCTAACAGATAGTGAATGAGGTATAAGACATTAATATTTCTTTCAAAGCTGTTTTTGTCACAATAAAGGGGAATCGTTTCTGTAGCTCAACTGCTAGAAACTCAGAGCAAGCACAGAATTATAAAAAAGTACACTTTCTATGCGCTTTTAGTTACTTTTGATAACAAAAATGTAAATAGTTGCTTTATAAAACCATTGCTTGAATTTACAATTGAATATAGAAATGGTAAAAGAGATTTATATTTCTTTCAGCTCCGAGAACACACACAGCATCAACTGTGTGAGAGTCAGGAATTCTGAAACACTATGATTTGTGACGACACTACATTTTTTTAAATGTTCTTTTCAGTTTCATGATATTATTTAGAGACAGTGTTCAAATTCCATTCCAAACGGTGAATGCATTTCACACATGCATTTCAAGTATAATATCTGATTAAATGAATGCTTCGTATTACAAAAAGAAAAGAAAGAAAGAAAAATCAATATTATCTTTAATTTCCACTCTTTTCAGCACAATGGAAAATGGGGAAAAATGTTAATGTTATTAAATAATTTTTAATCATTGCAATGGAGCTGAAAGAACAAAAAGAGGCATAACCGAATATGTATTTCAGAAAGCACCAAATTCAGAAACTGATTTTACAGTCCTTGAGTATACCTTTTGAGTATGTCCTGCAGTCCTATTTAGTGCATTAAACATATGGTCAGAAATGACTAAGTGTCAAGAGAGCAGTGACCTCTGACTTCTCCTGAGGCAAGAGCACATAATGTACACCCCTGTCCACCCACTTTACCCCATGATGCATCTGAACCAATGACATCACATGATAATTACAGTGTTGTGTGCCAGAATACCACTGACATACAACAGACAAACATACTGACAACTTTTTAAATGTACTTTCACGAGTTATGTCCATGACTAACCATTCAAAATTCACCATGGTTAAATATCTGTGGTGAAACAAACATTCAGAAAACACATGTATAATACAGACATCTGTGATGAACTTATGCCAACCAATTCTGCTAACCTCTCAGTATTTGTAATGGGGTTTTATTTTATCTTATATATAATGTTTTCTCTTTTTTTTCTTGACTATTCATGTATATCGATTTTTTCAGAGTACTGTAAAAAAAATAATAAAAAAATTAGAGACTAGAATAAAGCAACGCAACACTATTAAATTATAAAAAAATGTAACTTCAATCATTTACACAATTAGCTAAACAGAACATTTTATTGATTATGTTTTGTGAGAACCCGTAGCATTATACACTGCTAAACTTATGACTTATGTTCTTATATGGGTTATCAGTGGGTGAACGTCATTCAGTGATCTCAATAAATGTACAAATTACCTTACACCATGTCAAGTGATTTCACACAGCTGTGTTAAACACAGTGAATTCGGTGAATTCAGTTAAAGCCAAAGAGTTTTTAATTCAAATAATACAGATGTGTTCATATTTATAACACATAATGGTTTTGTTCAAGTACGGCATATATAAAATTATTACTATTTCATGTGTATGAATCTAAATTAGTTTTCAATAGAAATGTCTGGTTCATACAACATACACTGGTACTGACCAGCTGGCCCCCATCTTCACACAGATCTTCAACAGATCGCTGGAGCTGTGTGAAGTCTCTTCATGTTTCAAACACTCCACCATCATCCCCATCCCAAAGAAACCCAAATTTACTAAATGACTACATGCCTGTGGCTCTAGCATCTGTAGTCATGAACTAATTTGAAAAACTGGTGCTGGCCCACCTGAAGGACATTACTGGACCCTTGCTGGATCCTCTTCAGTTTGCCTACAGAGCAAACAGGTCTGTGGATGATGCAGTCAATATGGGCCTGCATTATGTTCTGCAACATCTAGACAGACCAGGGAGGATTCTTGTGTGAGGATCCTGTTTGTGGACTTCACTTTGGCTTTTAACACGATCATCCCAAACCTTTTCCTGCCCAAACTAACTCAGCTCTCCGTGTCCACCTCGGTCTGTCAGTGGATCAACAGCTTCCTGACAGACAGGCAGCAGCCAGTGAGGCTGGGAAAATGATCATCCAGCACTTATACGATCAATTCTGGTGCCCCTCAGGGTTGCGTCCTCTTCCCACTGCTATTCTCAATCTACCGAACAACTGCACTTCAAAGGACCCCTCTGTCAAGCTCCTAAAATTTGCAGACAACAGCATACTTATCAGCCTCATTCAGGATGGTGCCGAGTTTGCTTACAGGCAGGTTAAAGAGCTATCTGTGTGGGACAGTCTTAACAACCTAGGGTTTAACACACTCAAAACTATGGAGATGATCATGGACTTCAGGAGAAACCCCCCTGCACTCCCGCCACTCAGCATCATGAACAGCACTGTAATGACAGTGGAGCACTTCAGGTTCCATGGCACCACTATCTCTCAGGAAAAGAATTGGGACACTCACATTGACTCCATTGTGAAAAAAGCCCAGCAGAGGTTGTACTTCCTTCACCAGCTGAGGAAGTACAACCTGCCACCGGAGCTGCTGAAACAGTTCTACTCCGCCATCATTGAATCTGTCCTCTGCATTTCTATAACTGTTTGGTTCAGCTCAGCTACCAAATCTGACCTCAGAAGACTATGTCGGATAGTCCTGACTGCTAAGCGAACCATTGGTACTACCCTCCCTACTTTCCGATAACTGTACTTATCTAGAGTGAGCAAAAGGGCTGGCAAAATCACTATGGAGACACTCTGAAAGAAAATCACATCCAGCACTCTCCATCATTGAACTGTTGCCATCTGGTCTGCGCTACAGGGCACTGCGGATCAGAACGGCCAGACACTGGAACAGTTTCTTCCCTCAGGCAATCCATCTTATGAACACTTGAAAACAATTGTGGAACCCACCACACTATTTATACATCTACCACACAAAGTTTACTTTTTGAATTTGCACATAATATATGTGTACATACAAAACTGTCTATTGTAATATACCTGTGCATACAATTGTCAATCTGTATATTGTTATTCCCTATCTACTTGTTCTATATTTTTATTCTTTTATTATCTGTGTTTTTGTCCTGTCACTGTCCTTCTGTTGCTCTGTGGAAGCTTCTGTCATGAAAACAAATTCTTTATATGTGTAAACATACCTGGCAAAAAAGCTCATTATGATTCTGAAATGTTTAGCTCACCATATTTATTTCAAGTGACCACCAGGTGTGTTTTTTAATGGGTGTATATGATGTTAATTGAACAACAAAATGATTTGATTTTACATAAATATTAGTAAAATGTTGCGTTTAGTTAAAAACACTATTTTTAATTACAACAAATAAACTCCATTTAACTAAAAGTAATTTGTGTAATTTCAGTAAAAGATGAATTAAAGTCAACAACACTAGTTTTGTGACCACTCCAATTAATGGTTTAAAAAATGGGTTTATGAATATTTATCAAAACTAGAACACATTAATAGAAAATAGATGTGTCACTAGAACCCAGTCAAGGAAATCATGTTTATGTTCTCATGTAAAATACACTAAGTCTAACAGAAAATGTTTTTACAATTTAAAAGAAAACTATTTTTATGAAAAGAAAATTACATAGAGTGTAAAGATGTACACACTCTAGTCATACTACATGAATAAATGCAATGCAAAGAACAGTACATGAGTGAATCTTGACAATCATCTATTTTTTAGACGGTTTTAAAGTTTTAAAGGCACAGCTGCACTATACAGTATCTCACAGATCATCTTGTTCAAAATGCTTACTGATTTTTAAATGAATTTGGACGAATCTCTGAGTATGCTGTCTTAAGCTTTGATCTAAAATGATCAGTTCAATTATCAGTTTTAGCACCTGCTACAAAAAGTTGTTTTGATATAGCACCTACAAAATATGCCTACAGATTGTGAATTAATGTTGAGTACAGAAGGTGTTGTTGAAAGAGTTTTGTAAATGAAAATCAAATTCACTATAATTACATACCATTCAATTTAAAGCTCCATCCTTAATGGGGTCATCAGGTGCTACACGCACTTTTACAAGTTTGAACTGAAATGTGTGTTGGCAGTGTGGAAACAACCACCCTATAATGATAAAAAATCCACCCAGTGTTTTGTTTTAATCTATTAAAATTTTTACACCTTTCTCAAATCGAGCCGATCTCAGATACCTGTCTTTCTGATGTCACACAGACAGGCCCCTTCCACGATAGTTTGATTGACAGTACGGGACTGGTGTCCTACCTTAGATCCGCCCTGAGTGAGCTGTCATCAGTCCACCATTGTTTCACCACCGGAGTAAATTTAGACAAGAATGTTTCCTAAGTGATTGAGGTGTTTTGTTGTTGGATGTAATAATGAACATAACAGTTGTCATTTACTCCTGACATCCTAGCCGCAGTGGATTACCTTTGTTTTTGAAGGGAATGCACCCCCGATCTACCTAAATGTGTCTGTTTGTGCGAATTATTCGTGATCCAGCTTCACCAAAAGGAAGTGAGTATAAGGTTTTTTTTAATGAATCTCTGCAAATCGCCTTTCCTAATAATGTGATAATTAGCAAGTTTCATGACGAATGCGGCTAAAGTAAACCGTCTTTCTTCCTTCAAATTACCTACTGTTTTTCAGCAAACTCAGTGATCCTCTGAGAAAACTAATCCCGTCCGAATGCGAATGTCTGTGATTGCCGGGGATATTTTATTTCACAACGCGTTTCCTTGTGTGTTTTGGCCAACGTGAATTACCGTAGATGCTCTTACCACGCGCATGTTTGATATATTTGCTTACCGAAAAAGAAATAATAATAATAATAAAAAAAAAAAGATCAAGTAAATTGTTAATACCGGCTATTGTAATATCAGCATCAGGTAAGATTACTCACGTTCATTTATGCACTCAGTTACATAATGTTTTAATTACATTTAATAAAATAAAAAAAGGAAACCAAGTCAAATTAAAGGAACCACACATTAACATGGTTTTGTTATACTAGCCATTTAGTA
>NC_068387.1:251872-280892 GCF_023724105.1 Carassius gibelio
GATCTCTCTCTCTCTCTCCCTGTGTCTCTCTTGGTCACGATTGTCACAGAAGGACTCCATCACTTAGATCCAGCGGTATGTCTGTTCATGTTTCCTCCCCAGCCACCGAGCGAGATAGGAATGGTTTTCAGCAGCAAGATGGCCGCCAGCCAAGAGCCACTGCGCAGGATGGCTGCTGGCCCAGCACCACTGCCCATGATGGCCGCAGGTCCAGCAACACTGCACAAGATCAGCCCAGCCGTCAGCCCAGTGCCACGAGGCAAGATGGACGCCAAACCAGCGCCACAGCACAAAGTGGTCACCAGCCCAGCGCCACGATGCAAGTTGGCTGCCAGCCCAGCGCCAATGCCCAAGATGGCCGCTGAAACCTTTTTGGATTATTTCTCCATGCTATCCAAAATCCTAGAGATTCCCAGGAGTGTTCCCGTCACGTCTGCTGATCCAGAGACTGTTCACATCACGTCTGCTGAGCCCACGCCACAGTACAAGATGGCCACCAACCCAGCGCTACTGCACAAGGTGGCCACCAGCCCGGAGCCACTGCAGAGGGTGGCAGCTACAGTGGGCTTTCCTGAGTTGAGTCAGGTTTCCGTTGACCCTCCAGAGTTGAGATAGGCTCCCGTGGACCCTCCAGAGTCAAGTCAGATTCCCGTTGACCTTCCAGGGTCAATTCAGGTGCCCGTTGACTTTCCAGAGTCGAGTCAGGTGCTCATGGACCCTCCAATAAACTGTGCCTTTTAGTTTTCCATGAAGGTCTGTTCAGGTAAGTAATATAGTCTACAAAATAAATCTAAAATAAGTATAAATAATAAAGTAATCAAATGTAAATTAACACTGCATAGTTTTAATGTATGATTTGAAATATTAATGCTTATTAAAGCTAACGTTATTCAGATTGAGAGCTGTAAGTGATTTTCTCTTTGCATTTTGCTTGTTGATTAAGATTGATGGCAAGTTACAAGTGATGTGACATTCAGCCAAGTACGGCTGTGCCCGGGGAGCAGTTTGGGGTTCGGTGCCTTGCTCAAAGGTTGTGTCTTACACAAAGTCCTGTTATTGCCAGCCCGAGACTCGAACCCACAACCCTAGAGTTAGAAGTCAAAACTCTCTAACCACTAGGCCACGACTGCCCCAAGTTACATGTCCACATGTCGTCAAATAAAACGAGCGTATACATAATAAAACATACCTTATACTGCTTCGGGGGGGGGGGGGGGGGTTGAATAATGGACTTTTGTAGTGAATCCATTCATTTTTGTAAGAAAAAATATCCATATTTCAAACATAATAAACACTTTTCTCTTGCTTCTGGTATCTGTCATATGTGGAAGGTGTTCCGGCGGATGACACAGGACGTAAGCGCAGTGCGCACCTCTGAGATATGTCTCGTAAGTTTGTTTATAGGAGCAAAGGAAGAAAAGTTTCCTTACTTTAGCAAAGGAAAACCAGCCTCCTCTTGGCTTATATCAAAATGCTCTGACATTTTACTTTACAAATCCTTGGTTTTTACTTCTAATTCGTGAATGGCATTTTGTTTTGTTGTCCCTCCGCATTCGGCACTAATCACAATACGCCGACATCCTACATCATCCGCCGGAACAACTTCCGCCTATGATGGATACTGGAAGTGAGAGAAAAGTGTTTATTATGTTTGAAATGTGGATATTTTTCTTACAAAAACACATGGATTCACTACAGGAGGCCTTTATTATGAGTATACTCTTTTTTATTTTTTTTCACCAGTAATCCCTTGTGACCAAGTACTTTTTTGAGGCTGATATATGCTATTCTAAAGGTTTGCATCATGTGATGTACTGTAGCAATTACAAGGGTCATATGATGCCATTTTAAGTTTTTCTTTCTCTTTGGGGAGTTACAAGCTCTTGGTGCATAAAGAAGCTCTGTAAAGTCTTAAACCCAAAGAGATACTCTTTATAAAAGTTAAGACTCATCCACACCTACCTAAAATGCCTTGTTTAAACATGCCCCCACATGTCTATGTCACGATGTGGGAAGACTTGCATAACACTGCCCAAATGTTCACACAAAGAAGTAGGCATAAACTTTGATTCTTCCTAAAAAGCATCCGGCTTTTCGTTTTTTTTACCTTAAACCGCATGAGCACATTTCTTTTAAGCAAATACACAAAATAATGTTCTTTTTAGCAACATCATATTACCCCTTTATGAGGTTGGCAATATATAAATCACCCCTGACAGGCATTGGGACATCCTGCATACAAAATGAATGCAAACGTTAGCAGGTGAACATCCTCCTTGAACAGTGCCCTTTTTATTCCTTTTTTTTTCTTTTGAGTACAGCTTCCTTTCTTTCTATCTCTGTACTGTGAGGAAGGGCAGTCCTGGTTTCATTATCTGTTAAAATACACGCTAAATGCTAATATGTATAACAATAGGGTGCTAAGGCCCTGGATAGACAGATAATCTGTTATTGGAAGGCATCTTCTGCTATTCAGCATGTTTCATCTATAGGAGGTCTTTATCCATTATATTTTGTCCTCCGACTGATCTGCCGGTGGAAAGGAAGGTAGATACAGATTAGACAAATCTGAAATAATCTGCTGAAAGCTCAAAAGCTTGAGATGTCTAGAGTTTCTTGGTCATTTATTCATTTTAGGAGGTCAGCAGCACTAATGAAAGCTATAGCTATACTGAGACTTGTATATATGTATAGTATGTGGATATATATATAGAGTTAGAGGGTCATTTTTTATAATAAATAAAAAGAAATCAAGAAGATAGAATAGAAACGAATAGAATGAAAGACGACAAGTTGTAAGAATGGAAAAGAGTGTGCAAGTGTTAGAAAGTCAAATGAAGATGGAAGAGATGTGTTATTAGCCATTTCTTGAAGATGGCTAAGGACTCAGATGGAGTTGGGCAGGTCATTCCACCAGGCGGGAACAGTCAATGTAAAAGTATGTGAAAGTGATTTTATGCCTCTTTGGGATGGCACTATAATGTGCAGTTCACTTGCAGAATGCAAGCTTTCTAGAGGTCACACAATTCTGAAGTAGTGAATTTAGGTAAAGGGGTGCAGAGCCAGTGATGGTTTTGTAGGCAGACATCAGTGTCTTGAATTTTATACAAGTAGTTATTGGTAGCCAGTGCAAACTGATGAACAGAGGTGTGACATGCATTCTTTATGGATCATTAAAGACTAAGCTTGCAGTTGCATTCTGGAATAGTTATAGAGGTTTGATAGAATTTGCTGAAAGACCTACTAAGAGAGAATCTCAACAGTCCAGCCTGAACAGAACAAGAGCTTGAACAAGGAGTTGTGAAACATGTTCCGAAACAAAGGACCTGATCTTCTAAATGTTGTATAAAGCAAATCTGCAGGACCAGGCAGTTTTAGCAATGTGGTCTGAGAAATTCAGCTGATCATCAAAAGGAGAAGTAAAAAGGAGTTAGTAAATTGTTTTAAAGAGCATGCGAGAGTTAGACGAATTGTTAATTTTGTTGTGATAGTATGTCCTATAGCAGTGGAAGCTTTAGCGGGGAAGGAAGAGAGGAGTGTCCGATACACATTAAGATCAGTGGTATTTTTTGATTTGCGCTATACCCTTTTTGCAGTCCTGAGCTTAGAACGATGCTTGCAGAGAACATCAGATAGCCAAGGGACAGAAGAGTGGTACGGCCTGGCCTGGAAGAGAGGGGTCAGACAGAGTCTAAACAAGACATAATAGTGGAGCAGGTACTGTTAATAGCACTGTTACAGAAGTTTCAAATGATGAGAACTGTTTAGGAGGAGGATGCGAAGATGAAACCATAGCAGACAGCCAAGAGGGTGAGAGTGAGCGTAGGTTACGTCAAAAGATGACATGTGGAGGGGTATGTGTTGTGTCAGGAACAATTTTGAGGTTAAGAGTGAGGAGGTAGTGATCTGAGGTGTGCAGAGGAGTAACAAGTACATGATCAGTGAAGCAGTGTGTAAATAAGGTCCAGTTGGTTGCCTGATTTGTGTGTAGCCATAGGCAACACTTGCTTAAGATCAAAAGAGTCAAATAATCCCAGACTTTATAAATATAAGTTGCATTTTGAAGTTGCAGAACAGTTCACTCAAAAGAACACAAGAACAATCAAAACATGTAATTCCTATAAAGGAAATTAGGACATAACAGCGTGGAATGTGAGAATACTTATGAGGTGACAGTTTGGATTAGTAAATGACACTTGATTCACATAAGGATCTTATTCAAAGCCCTGGAGCTAAGCTGTCTGTTGCTTAAGATTTTCCAGCTAAAACCCTCTTCGAGAGGGCATATAATGAGACTTTTAATGTCATTAGGGGATTGCTAAGGACAGACAATTACTTGCAGAAAGCATTTGAATGGAAGAGAGCATCTTGCTGGAGGCTGGGAGAGGATTCTCCTTAGCATAGTCTTAGAGATGCTTACTGAAGAAGCCATTGTAATTAGTTCAAATGGTCACCAGGGAGAATTGGGGCTGAAGAGCTGCAACCCAAGATCTTCGGAGAGAGAGAAGGATAATAATTATGACTAAAGGCTCGTGATGAAATGGTTTTTATTTTCACATTTGCAGTGTTCATCCTTTTTAGTGCAAAACCCCCCAACTGGCACAAAGGGGCAGATCAGTGACCCGGACAAAATTTAATTTGCTTTGTCACTCTGTGTTATTAGTTTTTACGTTTACTGATGCAAAACGGTCTCATTAAGACATTTAAAGTAAAAGAAGCATAACTTAATTTGGTAGACATGTAAATATTATTATATATGTAAGTAGCCTTATTACTGTGAGTTAGACTACATTTATTTGCAAAATGGAAATTTTCAAATGCAAAGGCCCCAATACATTTTAAGACACTTAAGATACACATTGTGTATCTTCAAACGTGTGTTTATATATATATATATATATATATATATATATATATATATATATATATATATATATATATATATATATATATATGTCATTTGGTTTGTTATTTTAATATAATACAATGACACTCATGTATTTTTTTTAAAGTGTGGATTATGTGTCTACATACTTTCCAGGTCCAAAATCTTTTTCTTTTTTTGACAGGTTCTTGATTAGATTTTTTTTACAAGTTGTCACAAATTGACACATAAAAATCATGTTAACTTGAAGCTGTAATGCCATGTACAGTATAGGACAGGCTGTATTGCAATTTTAAGTACATGCCTTCAAAATTAAGTTAAAACCTAAGTATGACACTTGTTGCAGTATGGATCAGTGTTTTATGCAAACAAAATGAAAAAGACATGATTCATTTACTTTGATTACTTAATTATTCATATTTAATTTATTTATAATGTATTTATATTATTGAATGCTGTGAAGTTATGTGGACCTCGCTTAGTTGTAACTAATTTTCTGTTGTGAAAAGCACATAAAGACATGACCAAGCATTCTGTTCATTCCAACCTAAGTTCTGAGTGCAAGAAACCTCCCTGTGGTTAAAGAAGGAATTCTCACTTTATTCTTCATGGATTGAAATGCAAGGGTACTTTGGGAATGGAAAACTAGCTTATTTTATATACTTGCTAAATATATATTTTAAATCCAATTTTATATATCTGTAAGACCAAGAAATGCAAAACAAAGTTATTATACTTTCAGCTACTGTTTTTTACTGCAGTTTAGCTACAACTTTGCTTTAACACACCTGCTTGTCATTTTCAAGTGAATCCAAAGATTTTCATAGTTCATTCAGGTGTTTGATTAGAGCTGGAACAAAATTTAGCAGTTCGATTTCCAGGAGCCGAACTGTCACTCCTATAACATGATCTGTTCCATCAAATGCCTTGTCTTGGCTCGCCAAAAGAGTTACGCTGCTTTACTGCCCCTGTTAAAATGATTTACGAGGAAATTGAGGTAATTAGAACTGAATTGAGGTGACAGAAGCTATAACAGGGCATCTGGTTATTATGCTGGGAAAGAAATGAGTTTGTTAATTTGTAAAGGACAAGAGTAATTAAGTTGCCAGGACTGACGCAGTTACTTAACTGAAGTTAATGGGGGAGGGACCAAGTAAATGCAAAACCTCACGCCTCGCTCCTCTGAAGCGTAGATCAGAGATGATAGGCCACGACTGAGCATATGTTAAGTTGTTTTTGAACAGTTAGGCATGGCTAAGAACGTGTCTACTGCCCTTAGCCATTTTCAGAAGGATATAGTATGACTTAAAGGCTGTTATTTCAAGGTCTCTAAATTACTTTATTTTTATATGATCCTATAGATTGTGTAATGGCCTTTAAACTGAATGTCAAAGAACATACATATTTAATTAATTGCAGTTTTCAGCTGAAATTAACACATAGGCAGTAACTTTTTTTTTTTCCTTTTCACAGAATTTATGATTAAGGGGCACATTTTCATTTAATAAAGTCATGGTTCCTTACCCAATACTATATATTGACCTCAAGACATTTTACTAGAGTGTATGATTTGTGAACTTAGTCATTTTCACATTTACATTACATAACCAGCTCCATATGTATGGCATTTGTAACAAAGTAAACATGCTTGTTTTTCACACAGGTCATGATAAAAGAGATCAAAAACTTGCAGAAACAAGCAAAAATGGCATGGTTGCTTCTCCGAATGCATTTTTATTTGACATTTGCTTATGTTAACAGTATTGGTTAGGTTAAGGGTAGGGTTTAGTGTCAGTGGTACATTCTTTTCAAACACAATAAAGCATTAACTAGGGCTGGGTAAAAAATATTGTTTCTTCAATTTCAGTCGATCTTCAGTTTTTGGATTTGATGGAAAATATATAAGATAATACATTTTTCGATTTTCTGTCCATGTATTTATGGATAAGTAGCCATGTCGGGGTCTTGATCACCCTAATGGGTTTTTGTAATTTTGATCGGCTGAGTCTACATTTTCCCTTATTTAACCAAATAACTTGCTACAGTTTTTAGCACCCATTCAGCCTGCTGGTAGGATACTTCAATGCAAAGCCTCTGTGATATGCTTTTGATGTTAAATTAATGATAAATATGTGGGGTTTTTTTTTGCCTGAACCCAGTATCACAGTGCAGCTGTAATCCAACATTGTACTTGATGGGTGAGAAGAAAAGGTTCGCTTTATGAACCAAAGTGTTGTTGGTTTGTGTTGCAGATGCTTCTGTTGTCTCACAGGGAGTCTCAGTCTCCTACCCGATGGCCATGGCCTCTGTGGCTCTGACATCGCCTCATATCTTTTATTTACTCGTTGTTTAGTGAGGACCTCCTTCAGGCGTTCACACCCCTCAGGCTAGCTGCAGGCGATCAGCACAGACAGGTCACTACAGCTGGGGCTGTACCATCACTCCTGCGGCACACACCTTCTCCTCCCCAAGCTGCTCCAAGAGCAGTCACTCACAAGTAATGACGGTCTCATTTAATAAGATGAAGTATCTCACATTGAAACACATCAAAGCCCTTAACAGAGAAATACAAGTATCACTTTTCCACTTTAATGATGTTGGTGCTGGAGCTGGTGCTCTGCTGGGATATCTTTCATAAAGACTTATGACAATGTAACTGTTTCTGATGACTAGACAAAACAAATATTCCAATATTCAGTAACAATATACAATATTTCAAACAAGAATATAACTATAATTATTATTACAATGTATTAAATTACATGTGTGTATTTAAGGGAATTTATATAAATAAGGTGCATAATTAACACATTAGCCCAAGTTTAATCCCTGTCCAGTCCCTGTTTATGCTATTTCATTTCAGAATTTGTGACCAATGACCAATAAAGTCTTCATTTAAACTAGAGTATCTCTTAACACCCTCACACCAGTATGGTTGTTGTTGCAATCTCTAGTAGTTTTTTGCTCTGTCTCATCTGTTTCTTTTGTGACTGTGAAATAACAATCAAGTGCACTGCACACATACTCTCATGTACGTTTTAAAAGCGAAGAATACTTTGGCCTTAATTTGGCAATGCAGTCTAAAGCTAAGCAGCCAAACTATGACCTTACTGTACTTTGTTAGGGCATTGTACCAGTCATTACTATAACCTGGTCTTGGACCAGCAGGTTTTTCCTGACCAGAACCAAATTCTCTTTAATGGAAATTTTCTTAACAGCTCTAGATTAAGAGCTAAACTGATGGATAGAGGTATAGGTGAGAGTCTTGGTGTTAAGGACAGACCACTCCCTTCTGTTTGTCCAAACCCTTCAGCTCAGTGTTGGTCCATCATTTCTAGTTGTTAGAACGTGCATCACTACTGGTGAAGCTCTGTTTGTCCTGTGCTTGACAGATTTCCTATGAAATGCTGGTGAGGTTATGTTTAGTGAAGCCTGCAATTCATTCGCAAGCAGCTGCATCCTTTCTTGAGATGTGGCTGCTTTTTCAGAAAAAAAAAGAAAAAAAAATCTTGAGCAAAAGAAGAACAAAAGAAGAAAAGCACCAGGCCCAGAAGGTGTTACACCAGCCTGTCTGAAAATCTGTGCTGACCAGCTGGCCCCCATCTTTTCACAGATCTTCAACAGATCCCTGGAGTTGTGTGAAGTGCCTGCCTGCTTCAAACGCTCCACCATAATCCCCATTCCTAAGAAACCCAAGATAACAGGACTTAACAACTACAGACCTATGGCTCTAACGTCTGTCGTCATGAAGTCGTTTAAAAAACTGGTTCTGGCTTATCTGAAGGACATCACAGGACCCTTACTGGACCCCCTGCAGTTTGCTTACTGAGCAAACAGGTCCGTGGACGATGCAATCAACATGGGATTGCACTTCCTCCTGCAACATCTGGACAAAACAGGGACTTATGTGAGGATCCTGTTTGTGGACTTTAGTTCGGCTTTCAACACTATCATCCCAACAGCCCTTCAGACCAAACTGACCCAGCTCTCTGTTCCTAGCTCTATCTGTCAGTGGATCACCAGCTTTCTGACAGATAGGCAACAGTTAGTGAGACTGGGGAAATTCACGTCAAACAGCTGCTCCACCAACACTGGTGCCCCTCAGGGATCTGTTCTCTCCCCTCTGCTCTTCTCCCTGTACACCAACGACTGCACCTCTAAAGACCCCTCTGTCAAGCTCCTAAAGTTGGCAGACGACACTACAGTCATCGGCCTCATCCAGGACGGTGATGAGTCTGCTTACAGACAAGAGGTTGAGCAGCTGGCTGTCTGGTGCAGTCTTAACAACCTGGAGCTGAACACTCTCAAAACAGTGGAGATGATCGTGGACTTTAGGAGAAACCCCCCTGCACTTTCCACACTCACCATCATGAACAGCACTGTGACTGCAGTGGGAACCACCATCTCTCAGGACCTGAAGTGGGACAATCACATTGACTCCATTGTTAAAAAGGCCCAGCAAATGTTGTACTTCCTTCGCCAGCTGAGGAAGTTTAACCTGCCACAGGAGCTGCTGAAACAGTTCTACTCAGCCATCATTGAGTCTATACTGTGTACCTCAATAAATGTCTGGTTTGGTTCAGCAACAAAATCAAACATCAGAAGACTACAGAGAACTGTTCGGACTGCTGAAAGGATTATTGGTGCTCCCCTGCCCACCCTTCAAGAACTGGAAACATCCAGAGTGAGGAAAAGGGCTCAGAAAATCACTCTGGATCCCTCACATCCAAGTCACCCCATCTTTGAACTATTGCCATCTGGTCGGCGCCTCAGAGACGCAAATACCAGAACAGCAATGCACAAGAACAGTGTCTTCCCCCAGGCAATCTACCTCATGAACAGTTAAATGTTCCCTACTTATGCTTATAAACGTGCAATATCCTTATATTTATTTGTTAACCCTCCATCCTAGAACATTCCTGAATCTCACTCAATCCTATTCCATTATCATTTATAGCACAATTGTTTATTTTTTATTTTTATTTTTTGTCTGTGTGTTGTTGTCTCTGTGTACTGGAAGCTTATGTCAATAAAACAAATTCCTTGTATGCGTAAGCATACTTGGCAATAAAGCTCTTTCTGATTCTGGTATTATGTATGGCTAGCCTGGGTCATGTCCCAATGCCCCATACCCCTACTTTTTTGTCTCCACTTTAATGTGCTATAAAGGCAAAAACTATTGTCAACAATGTTTATTATTCAGATACACTGTCAGAGTTGAGTTACATATACATATATTTTTCTACATAGAGCAAATGATTGGCTCATGGGATCTTATTGTACACACAAACCTCCGACACTCATCAAAAAACAAAAAGGGAAATCATAACTAGGACAAAGGCTCACGGTATCAGCACTAAGCGATTTGTGCCAAGCCAATTATTTTAAGTGGAGACTTCATTAAGACATTAATTAAAGAGTGCCCTTATATGTCATATTAGCTATTGAATGTTTTGTTAGAAGCAAACATTTTGCAGAATTATATTGTACAATTTAATTATTCCACTCATTGTACCGTGCTGTATAGTCAGGTCGCTCTTCAGGCAGCTGCAAGTGGGCATCTATTTGAAATGCATTCAGTAACACTTACGCCACAGTCACACTAAACTTAGAATATACAAAGTTTCAGATTTAAAGTTTGCTTTTAATTCAGCAAAGGAGATGAACAGTGTATTGTTTTTCCATTTGATACATCACGTCTGTGATAAACAGAGCACAGTTCAGCAAACTTGAACTTTGGAATGCAGTGACATGCAAAACTTCTTAGCATGAGTCTGCATTTCTGGTCTCCCACATTCACACGAATGCGAATGAAAGTCAATGGAATGAAACATGTACTGTTACCATCCCTTTAGATTATATGTGTTTTGCTCAGCATTGATTAGGAAGATAAATACTACACAATGAACACATTAGGTTAAGATTTGTATGTATTTATGCGAGGGAAAGTGTTTGATTTTGATGCTGTATGTAGTTTCTTCAGCTTTTAAGTCAATTATGGTTTAAATGGTATGATAAAAATATTCCAGTGTCTTTCAGTTGTAATCATAAAAACATCATGCACAATAAGTATAATATAAAATGACCAATTGATGTTCATTTTAAAGTTTAAGTCTTCAAACTGAGTGGTGTTTTTTATAGCTTTAAAGCTAACAGTTAGCATTTGACCTTGAAAACCCTTTATGTAATTTGTATTATCTGCATAAATTCAGTACACTAATGGAAACAACTGTTAGAATGAGTACAGAACTGTATAAATTTATTGCCAAATTGAAGCTGTAAAGATGACTCAAATTTAGTTGGCTAAATCCAAATAGTTGGATAATTGTGCCTAAAAGTATCTGAAGGTCATTCTACTTCCAAACACAAATAGCCTGTCAAATTCTTTGTCAGACCATAACACCATCTGACCAGGCAGTTAACCTTTTCCTTCAAGAGTAATTCAACTCTGTAAAACTCTCCCTTAAAATCATCTCATACACCTGTGTTTTCCTTTGAACAATGTTCCTTAGACAATGTACAACCTTAGAATGTAAATAGACAAATAAGTGGTGTCCAATATCACAGGGTTTGTCAGCACCCTAGTATAAATATGATGTACGAGCTAAGCAATAGATGTGACCTTGTCAAAGGCAGCACCTAAAATGTTGATGAATGAAAGGAGAGGGGGATAAGGTAAAGTAGGCAGGTGATGGGAGGGTGACAGTGATGGAGAACACTCTCAGAAAACGCTGCTGTTTGGGGCGACAGGTGTTGAAGAGATCCCTCAGATGCAGGTTCTAGCATGGAGAGGAGCGATCAGAGGCATTTAACATGGAAGGAGCCAGATTCCTCCAACAGTCATTGAATGGGAGGGGAGAGGAGGGGAGGGGGGTGTTGCAGTCGGAGCGCAAAGTATCTATGAGTTATGTTAAGGCTGATAGGATGTTTCCAAGTCTGAAGATAGCTCTGATAGTTGAAAGCCATCCAACCTAAAGGTAATAAATAGTCATAGGATACTTTTATTTTGCGTACACTATGTCAATCACATAACTGCGACATGGTGCCATCTTTTCATGACATTGTCACATACATCGGGTGAAATCTAAGTTGACTTCTAACATGTTCTCTTAAAATATGTATTTGGGGATTTCTATTGCTATATTACATGTATAATGCTATCTCACACCAAGATGCAACCTCAAGCAAGGACTCTGGAAATATCCGTCACATGGAATGAGCAGTCTGGCATGCGCTGGAAATAAATCATTTAGCTTGTATAAACTATCAGCGGGTTGGGAAGTTTATGAACTTTGAGGTGCATTGGGTCATTAATCATAACTGAAGCTGAGGGTTTAAGAGGAGATTCCTCCACCCATGCTCACCCTCTCTCTGTTGCTCTTTCTTCGTCTTCTACTCCTCATCCTCGCCGTATTGTACATCCCACACTCCTTTGACAGCATATTTTAAAAAATGATGTCCAAAGGTGATAATTCAGGGAGAGAATGGGGTTGGAATAGATGGATTATCCTGGTATCTAAAGGTTGGATGTCAACCCCTGGCGTTCTGCCTTTTTTTACCCTCTCTACACCTGTAATGGAGTGGTCAGAAGTAAATGGAGGTTAGTTTAAAAGGTTCTTACCACATGGTAGAAAACTTTAACTTTATTTCCACTAGCTGAACATCTGAGCTAATAGTAACCAGAGTTGTGCCACTTAGATATGTTTGGTTGTCATTCACAGTGCAGTACACAGAAGGGGGACGTTTAAAACCGGTGTGGCAGGTTTACTGTTACCAGGTACTGTGCAACCAAACACCAGAGATAATGTCAATTCAGTGAAGAATTGGTTCCTCATGGGATTGCATTTTCTTAAAGAGGAAGAAATTAAATAGCAGGGTCCTTAGCAGGCAACAATTAGTGAAGTGACATTCAGCCAAGTATGGTGACCCATACTCAGAATTTGTGCTCTGCATTTAACCCATCCGAAATGCACACACACAGAGCAGTGAACACACACACACACACACACTGTGAGCACACACCCGGAGCAGTGGGCAGCCATTTATGCTGCGGCGCCCGGGGAGCAGTTGGGGGTTCGATGCCTTGCTCAAGGGCACCTAAGTCGTGGTATTGAAGGTGGAGAGAGAACTGTACATGCACTCCCCCCACCCACAATTCCGTCCGGCCCGAGACTAGAACCCACAACCCTTCGATTGGGAGTCCAACCCTCTAACTTCCACGACTTCCCCCAAAAAGCTACAGCAGATGCAAAGTATTGCGTTGTACTGTATCATTTAGACCAAACTTTAAAACATTTGTATTATTATTATTATTTTGGGGTTTGCCAGTGTTCCTATTAACATGCTAAAATGTATTATTGAGATACCCTTATTTGTGTATTTATCATTTTTAAAACACTGAGTGGCCAAAAACAACATGTGACAAGCACATGTTGCTATGAAAATCTGTTTTGATTGATAATCTTTTTCTAGATTAAAAATTAAAGAAAAAAAAAATAATAATAATAAGCTGATTGCTATACTTTTAGAAGCGTTTTGGGCAATTTGGCCAGGTCTGGAGACCAATTCAAACCAGTTAAGATCATCTTACACCAGCAAATCATCTTAGGTTGGTTTAATAATGGACTTTTCTTAAATAATTGAATTAAATGAATATTAAATTAATAACCCAAATTAAATAGTGTGACCATACATGCTCTTTTTCGCAGACACACCCTGACCAGGATTGTTATATTGTAGGTTTGGCTTTGTTTTCATGTTTTCATTCCTGGTGAAGGTAATGATCGAAAAGTAGTTTGACCATATATATATATATATATATATATATATATATATATATATATATATATATATATATATATATATATATATATACACACACACACACACGTTCGTTCATTTTTTTTTTATTGAAAAAAGAGAGTTCACTTAGATTTTTTTGTTTAAATTTATGGGTAGAAAATGGATGAACAGTTTTAATATTCAATTTCCACGTGTGGGCTGAAATGAAACACCCCTTTCCGCTAAATGGTCAAGCAAAGACCAAATGGTGTCGTCATCACGTCTTCTTCAGTTCCATGCAACAGAATAATAGCCCTGCGCTGCTATAATAAAAGGATTTATTACAAATCCACTTCATCTCTCTCTCAACAAACACACAGACTATCGAATGCCAGGTTAGCACCTTAAAAAGCGTTGCTAACTGCTTTCAATTTGTCTGGATATTCCTTGCAGGGTTAAAATGATCCTTAACCCACGGTTTAAAGGATGTTACCCCAGGGTTAAAAGACTATTGGAAGCATACAGTAGGCCAGTTTTATACAGTATTCATGTTAGATCTTTATAAAAACTATTTGAATATTCCAAACATCACATTCGGAGAAGTCAATACCTCTGAGCTGATACAAAAACTTGAGAAAGACAATGGGGTCAGTGTTCACATAAAAAATTGTCATGCCGTTGGGACAGTTTTAATTAAATATGCTCCGTAGTCCAGGTTCAAAGATCCCTGGCTCCTTGGTGAAGGCAGTCCATCTGTCCAGCGATCTCTCCAATTCCCACCCACCACCTTTAATTAGCAGTGGATACCCATGCCTCTCGCTAGCTGATCTCATCGCACGCGCAGAGAAAAGTGAAAGAGTGAAGGAATCCATCTGTCTTCTGCCTATGGTGAAGAATCGCAGATTAACACACTTCTGTCAATTGAACACTGGGAATTCCTCTCCTCGGGTGTTAGCCAGAGGATCCGCAGCTGTTTCGTCTATTAATAAAAGTGGGGTGTGTGTGTCTGTGTGTGTTTGTTTGGATAGTGTGACTGCCAACGCGTGGCCTTGAGTGTAAGTCCAATTGTTAGAAAGTAGTGCCTTGAGAAATTGAGTTGAGAGCCACAATAATTCTTCTACACTGGGCCTGTGATCTCCAGTAATCAGTCCTTCTGTTAGTCCTCATCTCACTTGATCATGATCCAGTCTAAACCGCCAAAAGAAATTAGGAAGAATGAACAAGCGCACCTACACGACTCTCTCACACACAGACACACACACACATACACACACACTGAGCTTTTGCTCATGAATGGAAATTTAGATAAGGGTGCCTGATGAGGATGTTTTGAATCCCAGTGCTTCAGTCTGATTACATTTAATATGATTGGCACTGATTAGTTTTTGCAATTAGAAATGATGTATTAGCAACCAAAGCTTGCAGGTTTCTGTGTATGCTTCCAGTTAAACAACTACCAGAGGACCCCAAAGAAAATGTAACTGTTAATACTGTGATTTATATCCGTTTTTTTTCTAAATTTAATTACACAACTTTTTGTTTTATAAAAGGTGTAAAATAAAAATATTTTTTGATTTATTTCCCTTTAAAAAATTCGAGTATAAACACAGTGGCTGTATCAAAATATTGCTCTGTTTGACAACCTGTCTCAGACAAGCTTGACAGTGGTGTGAGATTAGGTCACAGCTATCAGTTTGTCTGACCAATGGAAGACAGAGAGATAGGAAATCTGTTTGAGCGCAGTCATTTTTTTCCCCCATAAATAACTTTTTGATAATGTCATCTAGGGTAGTAATGTCCAAACTCATTTAATGTTTCAGTCTCTTAACGATGCATCTTTGATGATGCAGGTTTTTTCTTTGCAGAGTAAATAGAGACTTTGCAACTTAAAAGGTGCTGAGGTGGATTTGTGCAGATTTTCACAAGAACAGTACTAACAGTATTGTGTTCTTGAGACCCATTTAGCCTACCTTTCTGAGAAGGCACCAAATCCCAGGCATGTTGCTAATAAGCAGGCTTTTAACAGCTTGTAAAGGTGGAATGTCACATTCAGAATGGTCTTGTGCCTGAGTTTCGAAACATTTCTCTCAGTACCATTTCTTTCAACTAAGTGAAATCTTCTTTCAGCTTTGCTCAATACATTGAAGGGTCCACAGCTCATTTGTATGTGTGCACTTTTCAGATAATATGACATTTCTCCAAGGAAAATGGTTCAAATTAAAAGTTAATCTACATATAAATTTTTGGGTTACCTGTAAAAAGCAGAGAAGAAATAATTTGCCTATTCAAAAAATAAATAAATAAATAAAAACTCGTCCAGCTAGTCTGAATAAATAAAAAGCTTTATTTCTTTATGTGACATCGTATATGCTACCATTATTCTGGGGAGAGATAATTGGATTGTTGAGTATGGAAAGTACTTATTTTATTCCCAATTTTTTTAATAAAAAAAAAAAAGATTATATTAACAGCATTTTAGAAGTGTTTTCGAGAAGGGAAAATATATTTAAAAACATGGCAATATTTTACAGTTGGTATTTAAAAATGTTACTCAAAAATTGACAATTCAAAACATCAAGTTGCATTATTTATATATATCAATAATTCTAAGTATACATATCTAACAAATCTTCTGTGAACATGAAAGAAGTTTTTTAAGAATGTTGTATGTTTCCCTTGGCCCTTCAGTGAAGGTCATTAACATCGAGAATGTGTGGTGCGATCCTCAGATGCTGTTAAAATAGAATGCTGTAATGCTCTTAAAATAGAACAGAATTAGAAAACATTATGAGGTGGCTTTTGCAGCGGGAAAAAAAGCTCTCATGCCAGCTGAATGCAAAGCATGGGACAGACTACTCTTTTAGGCCCATCGTTTATCACACCGACTATTAAAGAAAGGTCACCCGTGTCTCGCACCTACAAAACACTCTTGCTTCTACAACTGAAGGATAAAGGAGAGGCCTACTTGCTCAGGAAATTTCAAACCATTGTATCTAAAGAAGAAAGAAGCCTTTGAATGAATGCAGATTCCTTTCAAAGCGAAAGAAGGTGTTTTTAGATTTTTGTTCACGCCATCTTGTGTCGAACACAATTCCCTTTTCTTCGGATACTCAAGTGTTCTATTGTAGGGAGCGCTCATTCGCTTATCATCAGAGTGCATACGGAAACTAACACCCAAGTGCGGACACACACATATGCACAAGCACATTCACACCTTGCAGAGCATCGTTCAGATGCACCTCCACAAATAGCGAATGTCCAACATACACACACACAGACACACAAACTCATGGGCAAACATTTTCATGGCTGTCAGCAGGGACAAACATTTCGAGGGCTATAAAATTTACATATATGCTAAACACTTGAGTGGCAAATGCAATGTGCTAATACTGAGCTGATGAGATAAAGCAAAGGTGGAACTGACACAAGCCCCCTAACAGCGCAAGTCAAAGTCAAACCCTCTCTCTCTTTCAGATCCTCCACACTTTTGTCTGGCCAGATTAGCACTAGTGTATTTACACGGGCATCTCTCTCACTATCCCCATTTTTCCATTCTTTCTCTTGCCCGCTGTCTTTCTCCCTTGCTCCCGTTCCCTCCTAAACAGATGCAGCCATTGATTAATGGGCTGATGGTGGTTAAAAAGTCGAAAATGTCAGCGAGTATGTTCTCCAGCAGTGTCACTCTCCTCTGCAACAAAACAATGCTTCTATCTGAGGAGCGGGGCCACGTGCCAAGTATTCCTCACAATGGGAGGTCATGTGCCCACTCCCCTACTGCAAGTAGGCAGATATGTATACATCTACATAAGGACAAACTTAGAGGATGGGGAGTAGTTGATGGGAGGGAGCTCTGGTTGAGGGATTGGGAGTGTGCTTTGGCTCGATACGGGCTAACAATAGGGCGTCACATGGGTACATCAAGTCAGTTCAGACAAGTCCTTGCTGGCAGAGGTTAATCAAAGTGCTTGGAATTAAGGACCTTTTTTTCACACTGTTGCCTGCTAACGCTTCCAGTTCAGAACAAGGCTTAGGGGCAATGCACATGTGATGGGAATGACATCGACAATCTGAGGCCTAACGTCCCTGAAATAACCTTCAGATTTCAATACCATCGATCAGGGGGAGGAATGAGTACCTTCTGCCCGCATTCGCCACCAGGACTAATTAAAGAATAGCCATCTAATTGCGTGAACGGCTAACATGTCAACCCTAACTTCCCTCTGCTGCCACCCCAGAGCAATCAGAAGGAAGTCTGAGGTCAAAGTTAGTGCTGTTTTTTTTATTTTATTTTTTTTTCTAACCGCGCAGTGCACTCTGGGTGCGGGACAGCGCTATGAACTGAAGCCACCGCCGGCAGAAAGATTCGAATGATCTTTTTTAATTGCACATCGCATTAGTCTGCATGGCTTGAGAAAAGGGAGAATCAGATTGGAGGGGTCAGATAGTTTGAAAGATATTTGATTCAGAGTTGGAGACATCAAGTTGGTGGTATCGAGAAATGCATTAACTCTCTAGATAATGATGTTTTAAAATAGCTATTTTTGTGTCATTAGCATTAATGATGCTTGTATCCATGCACATGTGGGTTAGTATGAGTGTGTATGTATGTGGGTGAGAACAGAAGTTTGAGCATGAGCGAGTTAAATGTGTGTGTCATTTGACCTTGGTCACTGCTAGAGAGGCCTAGTTTCTTGCCAAACTAATCAATAAGCCAAACAGGCAGAAGATGAGTATTTAGAGCATGGGAAGCTAAAGTCAAACACAGATAGGTTATCTACCCAGCCCAGAGCGCACTCCTGTGCAAATATTTTGCTAACAAATTTTTCATGGTAACTTGCTTATAAAACGATGTCACTCTCTTCCTCTTTATCCCTAACCTCTTCTCTCCCTTTCTCTCTCTGCCTTCCCTGTCTCTCATCATCCAGTGAGTATGGAAAGACTGCTGGAGCCACATGGCTTAGTGTTTCAAAATGTTACCACAGGTCAACAACTTGTCTCTAGGGATCAGTCAAATAGACAGAGGGAATTAGAGTCATGGAGCAGACATGAGCCTTTCATATTCATATGGAAAACTGGAGGATCCCGATGCAGTGACAGGGTTAATATGTTACTCTTCAAACCCTTTGATTTAGTGGACAAGGTTTGCACCATTGTTTACCTGAAGTGCATCTGAAGTGCAGCAACTAAATTAAAACCTTTACATGTTTAATCACACATGCATTAACATAATGTTGCACCTTTAACATAAATAAATGAGCCTGTATTTTGTTTCAATTTGGCCAAGTTTACTTTTAAATTATGTTTTGTTTTTAGATCTATACCACATACATCAACATTTATTTAGTAAAAATAAGTATTTTCTCAAATGGACATATATTTTAATAATAAGAGTAATCTGTTTAATGTATTTATTAATTTATACATACAGTGGCTAAAGGCTGGAATACGATACCTGACAGAACACTAGGCATTATGCATTTGTAAATGGTAACAGAGAAAAACTGGATATCATAAACTAAATAACTGAAGATCACAAACTACAAGACTTTCAAGTTGTTCCGAACACAACAAACTAACACGGAAACATGTGCCTCATTGCTAGGATGACAAATCAAAACATAAAATATCAAATATGTCTGATATCCTCCAACAGGAATCATAGTCTAAAGCTAAAAAGTCGGAGGCTGACCCTCATTTCTGTGAAATCTGTCAACTCCAAGTGCCCAAAATCTGAAACTGGCGATGACTTTGAGCAACATTGGGGTTGACTTGCAAATTGGAGAAAAAATCTAGGCAAAAGTCATGCAGTCTATCTGGGCCTTAATAAATATTTATGGCTAGTAAATATTCTAATACATCTGCTATTGGAAGGTGTGGCCAAAAGTTAATTTTGGATCCTGACTTCATTCCTTTATCCTCTTTGAGGTTAAAATAGTGTTCTAAGAAAGTTTCCCCCAACTGGGTCTGATTTTATGCCAGGGTTGTTCAAGGCATGATGCACATGTAAGCAGGGATGTAGTGGAGGCAAAACGCACGTAAACACCGTTTACGCACCTCCCAAAATTCGGAAATAGCGTTTACCCACCTCCAAAGTGCGTTTATCCACCTCTATATTGAGTTTATCCACCTCTAAATAGCATACAGTTCCTATGAAATTTTAAATTAAGCTTAAATGTTGTTTTATTTCATATTGTTCATTATTAGTTTCATAGGTTGTTTGTTGTTAAAGATGAAGTCTTTCATATTGCGCTGCAACTTGTCAGTGTTGACCAATTGCTGTGTTGCCAGTAGTGGGAAGTTCGGATCATTTTACTGACTCGGATCTTTGAGTCTCGTTCAGCAAAATGAACTAATCTTTTCTCTTCCCGTCTCTATGGGACTGACATGAAGAATAAAAGACTCGGACCTCACCTGTCGATTCCGAACCCATATGTTGTGTAATCCGCATGTGCGGTCAACACAAAATGAACGAATTACTCTCTGAGACAACTCGGTAGTCCTGAGTCATAAGATTCGTTCAAAATGAACGACACTCAACAGACTGCATCAAGATTCAAATATGGATATCTTGCAATTAATAATAATAATAATAATAATAATAACGTTCGTTATTTTGAATAGAAATCATCACTCATACAGCAGCCATTCATCTAATCTCTGGTTTATTTGTGTTCGTATATCCACGATCCGCCAGGGCTATCCCTTACGAAAATTAGCCATGGTTTTACTACAAATAAAACCAAAAAAACATGGTTACTGTAGTTAAACCATGGTAACCACAAATTAACCATGGTTTTGCTATATTAACCATAGTTTAACCATGGTATTTGTTGTAAATCTGTGGTTTTACAAATGGCAGTCAATACGCCAAAAAACCATGGGTTACTACAGTTTTACTATAATAAAACCATGGTTATTTTTCGTAAGGGATAGTCCAATGGTACGCACATTTGAAGAGATAATAATTTTATGACATGTTTGTAAAATATTTTGTCATACAGAATAACATTTCTATTCATTTTACACTGATTTATGCGATCTGAAGACCTAAAATAGCTAACTAGCGATTACTCTCCTCTTATTGATTCGCGTCAGCTATGACATCAGTGTAATATCATTAGTTTGTAAAGCTGTCAATCATCTCACGTGAACCACGTGACCAAAAAGATGTCCTTCTGCAATGAAGCTGTCTGTGTCATTGCAGTCTGTGTCATTGATAAAATATATTGAAAGACAAAAGTAAAAAAAAAAATATTTGATTCCAGCTTGTTAAATGTGAATATGTTCTAGTGAATATCTTTGAGTTGTGGACAAAACGAGAGGACCATTTGAGGACCATTCCTGGGCATTTGGGGAAACATTGATCCACATTTTTCTGACATATTATAGACCAAACAACTAACCAATTAATTGAGAAAATATTCAACAGATTAATCGACTATGAAAATAATGCAAAATCCCTAATAATTGCGTACAAGTGCATTGCATTGGAACTCCTGGATATAAGCCTCCATCTCTATTACTCTTAAAAAAATTGTTCTCTCTGTTTTGTCATTTAGTAAACTTTATAGATTTCAACCTTATTATTCCTTCTTGAGTCTCTTTAACAAGAACTTAGATTAATGTATGAATTGAATAGTGATTGTGTGACCTATATGAGGGAATAACCAGTAATACCCTTGGTAGTAATATCAAATGATAGCCTATAGCGATGTCATCAGAATACACATACACCGGTAGGCAGTGGCCCACCTTACCGTGACCACAATGTGATCACCCAGAATTTATAGTTTACCCACCTCTTTTTTTACCACTACACCTCTGCATGTAAGTGTAAGATTAACTGCTCAGAATATTATTGGCAACAAAGAAAAAAACAGAGAGAACTATATTTGAGGAATTGTTTGCTCAGCTGAAACCACACTTAAAGCCAGTGTGCTGATATACATAAATATAATCTGTCCCACTATTTACATGTTTGTATTCATAAATGTCACTGTCATTATGTCATTATGTCTTTAATTGTAATCAAAAGATCATTTGATTTGACCAAAAGATCATTGCCGATGGTAGACGAGAGCAAACAATGGTTTTTTGAAGACTACAGCAATTTCTCTTTTTTTTTTTTTTTTTTTTTTTTTTTGCTCCGTATTAACAAATTGTAACATATTAATATTGATTAAATAACTGTTCTTCTGTCCTGGATAAAATCATTTGGCTTATTGGCAAAATGACTTTCACATTGCTTGGATGCTTGCTGTTTGCTTTTCCCTTATTGATATGATATTGGTAACAGTGAACATGCATTATCAGAATGTAAAGTACATAATGTGTGTATCATAAATTTATTTATCTCTGTTATCTCTCTCTTTTTGCAGTTAGATTTGTGGCAGTAAAGTATGTGATCCTCAGCAGGAATCATCTCCTCTACCATATGGGTGTCTCCTGGTCCAAAAGGCTTCTCTGTGGGCCAGGTGGGCATATGCACCTTTACATTCACATAGAGGAGACTGCCTTTGCCTTCAGCAAGATGGACACAACAAACTTTCATCTTTAATTACTAAGACCTATATATGATGCCAAACTGAAAGGTCTGTTTATATATATATATATATATATATATATATATATATATATATATATATTCATGAAGAACGCGTCCAAAGAAGGAGTTCATTCAGAGCCCCGCAGATATGTTCATTTGCATTCGAGCTCTTTTTGCAGATAACCTATAAGTCTTAATATTAACTTTATGCTGTATAAATAACTAAGCGTATTCTACATGAAATTATGAGTTGAATCACATTGATTAAAAATGTCCCAAGGTTACAAATGTAACCCTAGTTCCTCGAAGGAACAAGACGCTGCGTCGAACGCTTTGGGGAACGCCTTTGACAAGACCAACTCTGAGCATGCTGAAATTCTTCACAAACTGTCGATAGAAGTTTGAAAATCCCAGGAATCTTCGCAGTTCCTTCACTGACTGTGTATTCACCATTCCCTGATGGCATTCACCTTTCCCCTGGTCCATCTTGATACCTTCCTGACTAATGACATATATGAGGAACTGGACCAAGGAGCAATGGGATTCGCATTTTAGGTATAGCTTATGTTGACAGAGCTTCTGAAGGACCTGCGTTATGTGGTGGCGATGTTCGGCCAGGTTCTGGGAGTAGATGAGAATATCATTGATGTAGATAATCACAAACTTATTGAGGAACTCCCTAAACACCTCGTTCATGAAGCCTTGGAAGACAGACAGGGAGTTTGACAGGCCATACGGCATAACCCGGTATTCATAGTGGTCTGAATGGGTAATGAACTCAGTCCTCTACTTGTCCCATTCTCGGATATGAACGAGGTTGTACACGCTCCACAGGTCCAGTTTGGAGAACACACAGGCTCGCTGAAGTTCTTCCAAGTCAGCTGGGACCAGGGGAAGTGGATTTACCTAGGAATTCAATTTTGCGGCATGCGGTAGTCAATGCAAGGCCTCAAGCCCCCGTCCTTTGCCCACAAAGAAGAAGGTTGCCGGGGAGGTGGATGGCCAGATAAAGCCTTGCCCAAGATTCTTCTAGATTTAATCCTCCATAGCCTTGCACTCAGGGATGGACAGGGGTTATATGCCACCCTTAGGGAGTTTAGCTCTATGCAACAAGTCAATGGCACAGTCCCATGGCCGATGCGAGGAAGGAGAGTGGCTGCCAACTTACTAAAGACATCCTGGAATGCCACATTGTCAGATGGGATGGTTGATGTTTCTTGAGGCTCAGGACTTTCATCTAAGGTGGAAGCAAGAGTAAGCAGTACGGGTAGATCATCCCAGGATGATATCCACGTTGGGTCCATCTAGTACCAGGAAGGAAATTATCTCCTCATGAAGACATCCGATCCTCAATCTCAATAGGAGGGTGCGAAACTGCACCAGCCCATGCCTAGGGGTGTCCCCAACTAAGGATTTTAATAGTCTAATCGGAATTTACGAATCTTGCTGATATTCGACTAATAGTCAAATCATATGTTTGGGGGCGGGGCAAAATACATTGAGTCAAGTCAGACATCCTACAGTCATACTCAAGGCTCCTCTCAGTTCCCTGCTACGAAGCAAATCCAAGTGCCTGTCCTGGAACAGACATGGCCATGAAGCATTTGACCAGCTCAAAGAGGCCTTCAACGTGGCCCCCATCCTTCATCCGGATCCCCAGGTACCATTGGTAGTGGATGTAGACACCTCTACCACCGGCGTTGGGGCTGTTGCAATAATGTGATGAACCACCATTCATCCATCCTTGCAGTTACTTCTCCAGAAAAATAACCGAGGTGGAGCAGAACTACGACATTGGCAATCGGGAACTGCTTGCCATCAAATTAGCCCTGGAGGAGTGGTGTCACTGGCTGGAGGGAGCCCACCATCCTTTATCAGTGATCACAGATCATAAGAATCTCCAATATCTCGTTAAACCTGATGTGCTTCGTTCTTCACAAGGTTCCAATTCACAATCACTTACAGACCCGGAATCTGCAACTGCAATCCCTTCTACACTCTCCTGATACACCAACTGAACCAGAACCCATTCTCCCTCCTGCCCTGATTGCCAGCCCCATACAGTGGAAGATCAGCCAGCACATCCGTAATGTCACTCGCACTGAACTTGCTCCGCCGGGCTGCCCAGAAAGGAAGATTTATGTTCCCACCTCCCAGCGGAGACCCTTCTGGGCTCAGTGCATGAATTACCAGGCTCTGGACACCCAGGCAGCCAACGGACTCTCTCACTCTTCCAGGCTCAGTACTGGTGGTTCAGTCTGTGCCATGTCCAACATTCCACGTCATCTTTCCATAGGCAAGCTCGTCCCGCTGTCCATGGTCCCACAGTGGAGTTGATTCCATCACTGTCCTCCCCGCATCGGAAGTTAACACCTTTATCCTTGTTGTGGCTGATCACTTCTCCAAGGCCTGTAAATCCATCCATTTCAAGAGTCTTACCACAGCATTGGAAACAGCAGAATGCCTATTCATTCAGGTCTTCCAGAATTATGGCCTCCTGGAGGTGGTGGTCTCGGACAGAGGAATCCAGTGTATCTCCTGAGTGTGGAAGGCCTTTGTACGGTTACTGGGAGTAACAGTGAGTTTGTCCTTGGCGTACCATCCACAAACGAACAGCCAGACTGAACAAAGGATCCAGGAGCATGACCCCTTTTCCAGTGCATACTTGGCTGCAAGCCCCCACTCTTCCCATGGATGGAAGAGCCCTTGGAGGTTCCAGCTGTGGGCTACTGGTTCCGAGAGAGCAAGAGAGTGTGGAACTCGGGTCACGTCCATCTCCAACAAGCAGTGCGGAGACATAAGATCTTTGCAGATTTCTGGTGTACCACTACTCCCACCTACCAGCCTGAAGAACTGGTCAGGCTGTCCACCCGGGATCTGCGCCTCTGCCTGCTGTATAAGAAGTCCCCTCTTTATTGGTTCATTCCTGATACAGAGGCAGATCAACAAAGTCCCCTACCTTCAGCTTCCACCCAGGTACCAAATTCACCACTCATTCCATGTTTCACTCAAACCTGGTTCTTCCTCCTCCTCAGGATCCACTGAGCCGGATCACCCCCTCCTCCAGAGATTCTGGACCAGCTCTCTGTGTACCAAGTGAAGGACATCTTAGATTCATGGTGACGGGGCAGCTGGTTGCAATACCTAGTCGACTGGAAGCGATACAGGCCGGAGGAAAGTTCCTGGGTAGCTCGCAACTATATACTGGACCCATCACAACAACCATGCTAACTGTCCCACACCCCCAGGCCACGGTCACCCTCATCGCCACAAGGGGGTGTCAGGAGCCACCCCTGGAGGAGGAGGTAATGTCAGGGAAACATCACTCACGTCAACACAGTCACCTCTTTCGACGCTCACCAGATCCCAATCACTAGAATTCTAATCACTCGCACCTGCAGTCACTCATTAAACCAGCTATACATTCCTGTATCTCCACACTCCATGCAGTATTGCACTGTCCGGTCTACCATTTACTACCTGAACAATTCCAGACTCCGCAGAACTTTCACATATCTCTCATACTCCCCTGCATACGATCATCACCATTTCAACATTGTCAATAAACACTTCTGTTTGCCTGGACTCCTCTTGTCTCTGGCCTGTTTGTGACCCTTACATTGCATTCGTGTATATTTTAGGAGTTTACACATTCCCCAGGAATTAAACCCATGATTTTTGGTGTTGCAAGCACTAGCCATTATTGTTTGAGATACAAGAATGCCCAGAAACTTTATTTGTAATAATTTATTTAGATAAAATACAAAAATATAGGTAACAAAAATGACCATAAAAATATTACAAATATTTGAAGCTAAGGGTCAAATGTTTGAGATAAATCTGATAGATTTTAATTTAGCCAAGGACCCATTAAATTGACCGAATTGACATGACTTATGATTATACAAAAGATTCCCTTTTGAAATAAATACTGTTCTTTTTTCAAGAATCCTAAAAAAGATACATTGTATCACAGTCCCCACACTTCATTTAGCAGTACAAACATTTTCAATTGCGATAATAAGGAAGGTTTCTCAGGTATCATGTTACAAGGAAGACCGGAGTAATGGCTGCTGAAAATTGATGGACTGTGTATAACTGAACAAATATATTCCTTTCAACAATTCATTATTAAATTATTCCATGCTAAACAGCAGTGACAGATTTTCACAGGAGAGGGTTGACCGATCCTGATGCATGTCTCTCACTTCATTAAGTTGTTTTGTGAGGGTTTCACTGTAATCCTACGGCAAGTGCTGCCAGAGTTTAATCAAGATGATGGCTGCCATATGTCTCAGCTTGTGTTTCGAGACTTCTTCCCTCGAGCTCCACACTCTCAAGAGCATTTTGCACAGATTAGTGCAGCTACTCTCTCTCTCTCTTACACTCTCTCATTCTTATTTTCTGCACACTATCAAACTATTCTCGTCTCTGTCATCTCTTAAGAGAGGGAACACCCAGACAGTTCACACAATGCAGTTTGGTTGATTATTGTACTTGATATTACTGGAAACAGATCAAGGTGTGTTATCTGTTTTTCAGGTTATTTAATTTCTTAAAATAGTTTTAAACAGGGTTAGTTATTGAATTCATCACAATTAATCACAGAATATCAACATACAGTATTTGTATGGCACATGATGGTATTGCCAGAGTCTGCTAAGCTGTGAAGGAGGTGTTCCGGACTCATTGCTCTCCTACAGGATGACAGCTGGTGAGGAGTCGGCCTCTCCAATGAGGAAACCAGTGACATGCAAGAGGTGAAAAAGTCTCTGTTTCCTCCTCTCTCCTCTTCCTCCACAGCCAGCTCATCTTTTGAGAAGCATTTCTTTTCACCATGTCTTGTACAGAAGGTCATTGGTGGCGGATGTTCTGGGACAAAAATGTCAAAGACATATTTTTTTTTCTCCGTCCATCATCCTTACTGTTTTTACTCTGCAAATGAACATGAGGATAATATGTATTTGGTCATTCTTATGATAAGTAAGAGAGTGCTGCTAAAGTTTGTGAATGCAAAGAATACAAGGAAAAACATGACAAATAGATGCATGTGCATTATGCTAGCATCCTCCGGGTTTATCTTAACCCGCTTATTATAATCACCATGGAATTACATCCACTTAGAAATGTTGTTGCATTCACGCAAACCCACCCTTGACTTTAGTCATACAGTTCTTCATTGTGCTTCCATTCGTAATGTTTTCTTTTTGTAATTTCCCTCTTCATAGGATCAATGTTTCACACATCTCAGTCTGTGACCAAATGAATTAACACAAATTAAGGCGAAGCGTGTGAGCCTTCCTCTGTGTGCAAGTGCTGGAGGCAGATAGACACTTATCATAAGCTCTTTACATTGCTGTATTAATTCCAGCCATTGAGGGGGTAAAACAATTTGGCGGCGTTCTTGTCTACAGCAGACAAACTTGATGCAGAGGACTGCATTGATCAAAAGCCAGTTGGGTCGAGACAGCTGCAGTCATGTGGTTTTTCCTAGCCAAATGTTATATTTTTTTCCATTGTGAACCACATTTGTAAAAAGTGCTTTCTTTTCAGTGATAAAAAGCAAAAGTGGAAAGAAAGGGCTGAGTTTGCCATGTCTCTCAGCGGGGCAAGGGGAGAGAGAACGAGAGCGAGGATGGGGTCTCTACGGGCTCCGCTGGCTTTAGTTGAAGGTGGCGGGGATGTCACATGCAGGCATTGTGTCATGTAAACATCTCTTCACTAATTAATTTCTCTCTGGGTTGCCGTGTGAAATGGCCCTGGTGTGATTTGACCCTGTGAGCCTCTGTTCATTGTCTGTACAGTGACAAGAAAGTGATGTTTTAAAGAGAATACCGTGCTGTCCCGCTACATGTAAGGGTCAATGACAAATAAAGATGTCTGAGATGATGAAAGAAGGAATCGTTTAAAAATCTAGTTCACAATGCAAGCACCAGGTTATTATAAATCTATTCTTAGCACTTATGTTGATTTTATACAGTTATAAAAAAGTAATAAAGTAATCTTTTTATTATTACTCTATATGCGGTTCTTTTTTCTTCTAAATTTTACTGTCCTTGAAACACTCTCATGGAAAACTACATGGTTCTTCTCTGTGATATACTTTCCTGTTTTTTTTTTTTTTGTAGTTTTTTTGTTGTTGTATTTTGGTCACATGACAAAATTGCTTCCTTCATGTTCATTATAGCATGGAAAGTGATTTCTAAATATGAAAAACAGAGTTCATTTTTAAATTATAATTTGAGCTTTACTGCTTATTTTTAATGAAATAATAATAAAATATAATGCCAAAAATGTATATATATATATATATATATATATATATATATATATGTGTGTGTTTTTTTGTGTGTTTTTACTTTAAGCTACACGATCAATCAATCAATCAATAATTAAATAACTAAAACTTGTAAATCTTGTAAATCTAAAACTTGTAAAACTTGTAAATCTAGAAATGTTCAACATTATTCTTCACATACATAACAAAATTTAAAACAAAAAAGACCTGCATTTTATTGGCCTGCATAATCTCTCTCTCTCTCTCTCTCTCTCTCTCTCTCTCTCTCTCTCTCTCTCTCTCTCTCTCTCTCTATATATGTTTCACTCCCTCTGTCTGTTCTCATAAAATTCTCAGGTTGTTGACTCACTTAAGACAGAAGCTCAATTTTCTTATGTTGGCAAACATGACCACCTGCCAAGTCATATTCAATGGAGAGACCTTAACCACAAATGATAATGCATGCAATATATAGACAATAGATAAAGAAAAATTAATACAAAGGAGTTTTCTGTTCAAGCCCTGTTTT
>NC_068387.1:281392-358352 GCF_023724105.1 Carassius gibelio
TGCAGAGCGCGTCGTCCGGGTAGCTGGTGGCATTAGCTAATAGAAGAAACCGTCTGGTATGATCCTCGAGAGAACGTCCTTCCTGCTCCAGCATGAGGAGGAGGAATCCGGGGCTATAGAGGGGATCCATAGAAACTACGAAAAGAAAAGACTGTGAAAAAACGAAAGCAAAAGGAGGGAAAAACACGCAGTTTTATACTTTCATTTTTTGAGGTCGTGGTCATGGAGCACAGGGATAGACACACGTAAGTGAGTGAGTAGTCACAAGTGAGAAGACCGGACAAAACAGAACTGAAAGGACAAGGCTTATGTACAAAGGATAATTGGGGAAACACAGGTGGATGGCATGACTAAATTAACAGGGACATGGAACACATGAGGAATAGAATAGACACACCTGGGAACTAATCAAACCAAACACGGAAAGACACAAACTGGGTCACGGGCAAAAACACACTAAATGAGTCCAGGTGTGACAACTACAGAGATATTAACATTAAATAAATAAACCTAAACACAACAGAAACCCACAACACAAAACCTTAAAAAAGCAGCATGTTAAGATCACACCAGAAAGTGTATCTGTAGTTTAATTACATTATAAATGAAATCATAAAATGTCATCTAAAACATGAATACACAGAATATAGAGCATTCAAAGAACACCTGCTTTCAGTTAATAGCATGCTAAACTGTTGGTCAAAATGCAAGAGTCCATCCTTGATGCACAAACCCGGCATACAGCGCCTTAGCAGTACTTAGAGCAAATGCACTTCCCAAGGCCTGGTCACCAATGACTTCAGCTTTTAAGTGTTCCCCACATTATCCGTACTCAAGCAGTTCACACAGCAAACAACATTGTGTCTAACCCTCAGATACAACAATGACTACATATGGAGTACGAGCAAGCACATGGGTTATGATGGAGTGAATGGATAGATATTGAAGCAATGACCTTCGATACATTGTTACAGTTGACACTAATTGATACATAAATCCACCTGTACAGATCAGACTGGCGCATAATGTTTTCTTGAATGCCTCCATTTAGCATGTTAATCCACAACATTATAGGAAAGTGATCATTCACAATGATGTGCTGAAAAAAAAAAAATATTTGAAAAATTCAATAAATAAATACTAGAGATGTGGCTTGGTGGGTAGTGGGCAAGCTTCAAAGTGGTGCTAAGGTGGGTAACCGTAGTTTGATTCTCGCTCCTGTTATGGTGTCCTGTATATGCTATTGTTTTACATGGAAGCCCATTTACACACACACACACACAACAAAAAGTCAACCATAATCATGGTCTTTTGAAAGGTGAAAAAGAGTGGGGGTTTTATTATTACATATTGGATACTTTATTTGTCATAATTTTGACTTTTTAAGTATTTCATAATTTTTTATATCATTAATTTTGATTTACCAAAGGATGATAATTTTTTTTAATAAAAATAAAAATAATAATAAAACATTATTATGTGTAAAAAACTTTAATATAGAAAATTTAAAATGAATAATTAAAGAAAGTTTTTGTGTGTTTGTGTGTGTTAACTTTTTTTATGGGCTCAAAAGAAATGTGTCTGTGTGTATGTGTGTGTGTGTGTGTGTGTGTGTGGGAGAGAGAGAGAGAAAGAGAGAGAGAGAGAGAGAGAGAGAATGAATAGACAAGGACAGAATTTTTCAGTTTTGGATCTCTTAAAAAAAGATAATAATGATGCATGTTTGTATTTGCATTCATATTAATAAACATGTCACTGTAACCATAGACGTGTATATGAATGCAACACTATCAGACATTCAGTGGAAGATGACATAAAAACTACAGCTATTAATTGAAACTTATATCTTATCATGAAACAATTAACCGGAATTAAGGTTATGCCATATAAAAAGGCCATAAAATAATTAAAAACATAAAATCTAAATTTGTTGTCCATTAGGATGATTATTAAGAGATACTCCATCCCACTATTTTATTTATTTATTTTAAATAAAATACAATAATAATAAAAAGAAAACCTTTTATTGTTACATACAGCTTTCCTTGCTTTTTCATTTGCCAGTATTACAAACAGGAAGTTTGATCTCTTAACTTAAAAAGTTACAAAACCTGTTAAAAGTACCATGGGAGAGTGTGTTCTCTTTAGTCTCACATCTCCTCTTGCATCTCCAAGGCAGTGCAATTTGAGGTTGAGGAAGGTGGAGCGTAAAGCATGGAAGCTGCCCATTTTCCTCAGGATGATGAAAATTGATCCAACATTTCATATCATAACTGTCATATTATTTTCATTATTCCTGCCTGCAAGAATGTGGTATTAACACTAATGCAAACTCAGGTAAGGTAATTGCCACTAATGGATGTGAAGGACTCTAAAATTGGATGTCATTAAAGCCGTCAACACATTCTCTGGATAGTTCAATTGTGTGGCTATGCACTAAGAGAGGGAGAGTGTGGTAGAGAGAAAGAGAGAGAGAGAGACCGACAGACAGTGTGAGTATTAAACATATGGCAGTATTGAGAAAAGAGGTCAGAACAAGCAAATTGAGGTTATGTAAGAAACTTTCAGCCACAAATCACACATAATAAGATTCTTACTCACAGCTCCACAGCTAGCATCTGTGTGTTTCAAGGCAATTTTATGTTGTTGTTTTTTTTTTTTTTTTTTTACTTACAGGAAAGAAGAAATAACCACACTGCTATTAGCATGAAACTATATGATGTTAGCAAAACCAACAATGGGGAGGAAAACGGATGAAACACAGGGTGGTCTGACTTACTTTTCTCTTCAAAAAGAAAGTCTGGACAGTACAACCACTCTGTAAAATGTCTGTAATTTGTACAGAAAAAGACTGCAAAAAATGCAATAGTAAAAACTATCCACTGAAAATGAAACAACTATTAATTAATGAGGAAAAACATTAAATAGTATAAAATCACATTATATGTAACTTTACTGTAAAATTATGTAAAATATTTGGTTTTGGCTGAACTGTCCCTTTAAAAAATCAACTCAAAAAGTTTTTCTAAAGACATGCATGTTAGTGTTAGCGTTCCGATTATTAAACATGCCACTGCAACACTGTCAGACATTCAATGGGAGATGACATAAAAACTACAACTATTAAGTGAAATTGATATCTTATCATGAAAAAATGAACAGAAATTATGGATAAACCATCTCAGTGTAATTAACAATCGAAGCATTCTGATTAGTGCCATGCCGATGTCATATATCTCCCGATTAAACGTCCCGCGATCCTGCGGGTCATGCTAATGTCATTTCCTACAGGTATTTCGCTTCAGCACACATAAAAGACAAGACAGTGATCCCAAGTTTGCTCTGCCTCTTTCAATTCACATTACGACAGCTATAAATTAAAGCATCATCCTGAGATAGAGAGAGAGAGAGAGGACCATAAACAATGATTTTCAGTCACATTTGCCTGTTTTTTCCCTGCTGCTTAAAAACAAGGATGAGGTAAATGGCACAGGAGTGAGAGTTAACCAGAGACCTCTTCAACTGCTCCTCAGAAACGACTCGTGAAGGGAGATAATTGACAAGAGCGAAAGAATGGATCTCTACTCTTAAATAACAGGATTTGAGGTAACCTGCACATTAAGGTGTTCGTAGCCAGTTAGCTGCTGATGACAAAAGAGACACGAGACGAGTATTCTACCCTGTCAGGAAGAGGCCACTGCAAAGTGTGCTCCGATCTGTCTCCTATTCATCTGCATTGGGTAATTACTTCAAACCCTATATTACCATGGTAATGAGACTCTACAGCACTGTCAACCCCTGCCAAGCAAGAACAAGGTGATCTACAAGAACTTCAGACTGATCTTTTGTATGTTGGCAGGCATGAGCTGTCTATTTTCAGAACAGTGCGCTTTGAGAGAAAGGAAAAGATTTTCTCATGAATTCTTTCTTTAAATGTTAAGATGCTGTGCGCTTGAATAACTATTGTGATGTGACAACATTAAAATCAGTTGTGCATTGTTTCAAATTTGACTTTTTTTTGGGTCTGCTTATCATGCACCATAATAGTCTACTCATTGGATCAATTGTTTTTGTAATGAAAGGATTCTTTTAGTGTTTTGGAACAAGTTATGAATTCACCCTTATTTTAAATTGCATGTATTTTGCTCATTTTAAGTGCCAAAATGTGCTCATAATACTGCACCCCTCTTGAAGTAAAGATCTGTACCTGAAGAACTGGACTTAGTATTTTGATCATTGTCCTCCAATTACTCCTATTAAAAAAAACTGAGTATGAACATCACAAGAACGTTGGAGGGCATTGAAACTCAGGTTACAATGGCTAAATAGCAAGTGAATGTTAGTCCAATAAACAATTCAGCTGAGTAAATAAAACATCAGTTTCTCAGAAACTGACAGTTCTCTGCCTGACCCTTTTCTAAGTGTGTGTATTATTCAGTTAGGGATTGGCATCCTCAACATAAGCAGATCTGAACTTGCTGTTTGACAGGCATAACCACAAATGTACAGTATGTGTCTGACTGCCTCCTCATTTTGAAATAAATGAATACTGTATGTGATGTGCGAGCGCCCAATATTGAGCTCCAAATGAAAACTTCAATTTAATTTCCTCAAAAGCACATTTTTTTGTGTGTTACAGAAGCATTTGACTGTAAATGACTGTAGCAAACAATGTTGTGTTAATCATATTTAGGAAAACTACATGCTGGAACGAGGACAGCTGGAATGCAATATGCATTTAATTAATTCTAAATTAATGGATTATTAGTCGTTCTGTTGAAGTTACAATTTTGATATTAAAAACACTTTTGCAACTTTCAGTTTATTCTCAGTGGTGTAGACAGTATATTGTTTGAGTCGTCTAAAATCCTTTTCATCAGCATGAACAGATAAAGCTTTAGGTACGACATACCCAGAATTGTTTCACACAAGATGGCTTACAATAGCTAAATGTGTATTTTAAAAACCCATCCTTTGTGTGTCCTTTTCACACACATATAATGACATGAAAAGACATGTGCCAGGTTAAGGTTAAATAAAGAATTAGATGGGGTGAAAAAAACACTGTGTATAATTACTGGCCCCAGTTAATTTCTGGAGCACTAATGGAAGCACATGGAAGGGTGAAATGTCTTGGTTGCATCATTTTATCTGCTATATTTTCACTGAATCTCTCTGTCTCTTTGTCTGAAACAACCCACTCTGTTCTGCCAATTGTATTCCGGAATTATCCCTTGTTGATGAAGTTCTACAATAACATAAGTTCAGATCCGGAAAAAGACAACGCACAGCCATTGAACCCATCAGACTGAAAGTGGTTAAACCGTGACATCATCCAAGCTGCACAGTTTTAAAAAAAAAACAGGAAATCAAATGATATTGAAAAAACACATTTTAGGTTAGCTTTTTAATAATCGCTTAAAAGGAAAATCCAAAAATCTAACGCGTACCATTTTATAAAACACAAGCATAAATGTTTGGCCGAATGTTCAAGCTGTTTTAAACTTCAGGAAAAAAAACAATATTCTTTCCATCTGCCATAGTTATATTGAAAATGTATTTGTCATGTGACATACAAGCAGTGTTTTGTTATTATTTATGTACTATATCATAATATCTACAAAAAAACGTTAGATTATATATATATATATATATATATATATATATATATATATATATATATACATTATTATTATTATTATTATTATTATTATTATTATATTTTTTTTCTTTTAATTTTGGTGTTTTGAACGTCTTTCTTTTTTTTGAATTTCTATTTGGCTTATATTTATTTTTAATTCAGTTATATAATTCTAGCACTTCAATTTATTTCCTATGTCATCTGCATATGACATAACATGCATATGACAGTCAGTAGAAGCTAGAGATTACAGTTTATAAGTTTTAAAAATTTATATTTTGTTCTTTATTTCCTTTATTAAACCCCCTGGAGCTGTGTGGAGTCATTTTTATGATGGATGGATGCATTTTAGTTTGCTTCAAAATCTCGACCACCATTCACCTCCATTATAAAGCTTGGAAATTTGGGCATTTCTTCTCTTAAATATAATTCTGATTATAACTGTATGAAAGAAAAAAGTCAGAAACACCTAGGATGGCTTTAGGGTGAGTTAATTATGGGGTAATTTTCATTTTTGGGTTAACTATCCCTTTAAATTCTTGACTATTTCTCACACAAAGCAACCATATTGCTTTTTAGCAATTTTGGATCTTTCTTGATCTAGAAGCTCTATGTTTACATTAACTTTGAAGATTGACATTATAATGTTGTTTATTAAATGAGACCACAACATATTAAAAGCTATTTTGAGACTGCAGAGATACATACATCCAGTACTCTCTTCACATGTGCAGACACAGACACACTCGTTCAAAAACAAGCAGCTTATTGCTAAAACAGTTTGCCTCTCTGTGTCCACACTGGACCGTCCCTAGACAGGAATCCAATTAAGCAGCTCTGGTTTATCCTCATCCGATCCTTTTTTCTCCAGCATGACTGAGGGGAGCGAGGGGCCACTGAAGCAGGTTTTCTTTCAGCAGGAGTGGGACCCAGGCCCGCCAGCTCGAGGTCTGTGATCTCAGTGCACAAGGTTGTCATGGGGACGTTGAAAAGAAATAGAGAGAGTGGGGGAAACTGATACAGACATCATTTAGCAACCCCACATTAGTCATGTGCTTGTGCATGAATACACACATTTGCAGGTGGAGACTGTATTATTACAGAGGGGTTTGAGTGCTCACTGACCCCCAGTACATCATGTCTCTCAAACCTCACCTCCCTTTGGCATGTCTGCCCTACATCATCCCCACGGCCCACTCTCCGCGGGGACCCTTCATTCCTGAGCTCAGCAGAACCCGCATCAGGACCTTCTTAGTTCAATGGGCCAAGGTAGGTAAGACAACAGGGTGCCACATTTTGCTGCATCTCTATCTCGGACAAAACTGACAGGGAGTGCAGCCACTTTTCAGTTGATCGCAGAGTTAAAACATCACACAGCATCCTATCCCAAGCTTAGAAAACGAATGTTCTGTGTTCATTACAAGTACATCTCAGTAGACAGTTTGTGTGGCATAATGCTTAAAATGTATATTATTCCTGTATTTTGATTTACATATTGCATTGTGTTTTGGGGTTAAAGTATGTTAGATGTAAATTTACTGTAATTTTTTTTTATGTATTTGTTTTTACAGTGTACTACACATGTTAACATGATTTTTATGTGAGAAAAAATTAAATAAATTTTATGACAAAAGTGCCATGGCAATGTAGAAAAGGTTATTTAAGTTTTGAATTGATTTAAGTGAAAAAAAAAAGATAAATTAAATGTAAGTGCATTTATGAAATCATAAGCATCACCTTTATGTTATTAAAACCTCCAATACTAAAAGTGCCTAAATGTAACCTTGACTTATTAATATTATCATTATTTTTAAACAAAATTAGGGGGGTTATAAATTTTGTGGTAAATGGACTTGTATGAACTCTTTTCCATTTGACTAAATTTATTTTCTTTTTTTTCTTAAACTCTTTTAAAAACACATTCACAACAGTGTTTTACACAATAGGGGTGTGTGCACTGATCTATAATATAGAACACTGCGTGTGTGACATCACGATTTTTGATAGTGGATGATTAAAATGTCTCCACGATCTTCTTTAAAAAAATTTTTTTTTAAATCATAGTATTTGCACACATTATAGTGAAAGTAATGCGTGCATGTATATTAGATTAGCATGCAGGTCTTAAAGAGACAGCAGTATAATTTTACAAAACATGTTGCCGCTTGTCATTAAAGGGATGGTTTAAAATCTTGACTTATTATTATTATCATTATTTTTAAACAAAATTAGGGGGGTTATAAATTTTGTGGTAAATGGACTTGTATGAACTCTTTTCCATTTGACTAAATTTATTTTCTTTTTTTTCTTAAACTCTTTTAAAAACACATTCAAAACAGTTTTTTACACAATAGGGTTGTGTGCACTGATCTATAATATAGAACACTGCGTGTGTGATATCACGATTTTTGATAGTGGATGATTAAAATGTCTCCACGATCTTCTTTAAAAAAAAAAAATTTTAAATCATAGTATTTGCACACATTCTATCGGTTGAAGATCTGGTGCCTCCATCTCAACATTCACATTACGTTACATCAAATGCTAACTCAACGGTAGAGATACACTTACAGGACACTGCACTTATTCGCAGTCACAAAAGTACACTATCTGCATGCCCTTTAAAGCCTTGCCAGTTAAACATTTCATTGAAATGCCTGTCAATAGGCACCTGATTACTAAACTGAGTTAACTTTCATGTCTGATTGTGCGCATACTGTCATAAACATAAAAGGTTTTCATTTAAACACAACTGGTTATATCTATAGTGAAAGTAATGCGTGCATGTATATTAGATTAGCATGCAGGTCTTAAAGAGACAGCAGTATAATTTTACAAAACATGTTGCCGCTTGTCATTAAAGGGATGGTTTACCCAAAACTTTTACCCACTAATTTACCAACTAATTAATTTATTTCATGTGCTGAACACAAAAGAAGATATTTTGAAGAATGTGAGTAACCAAACAGTTGCATTGACTTTGATAGAAGGGAAATATACTGTATATATATTATGGAAGTCACTGGTATAACAACTGTTACCCACATTCTTCAAAATACATTTTATGTTCAGCAGAAGAAAGAAACTAATTCAGGTTTGAAGCAACTTGAGAGTAAATTTTGGGTGAACTATCCCTTTAATGTTAATAAAACTACAAAACTGAGAAAAATCCCTCACTGCTTTTGACTGAAAACCTTAAAACAGTTGCTTTAATAAGAATCAATGTATAAGTTATACAGTGAAGTGTAAATAGTGTTTTATTTTTATATTTGTTAATTTAATTTATTGAATAGTATTGCTAAATACATCTACTGGACCTCAAAAATAAAGCACTTGTATATTATGTGTATTTGTAATGTGTATCTTTTTTCTAATTCTTTAATAACAAAAATAAAATAATGACAAAGGTTTTTCTCTTCGTCCATTTCAGGCTAAATCTTCTTTTTTCATTTTATATTTTGTTACCTTAAGTTTTTTTTATTTTAAATAGGAAAACTAGTTGCTTATCTTGCATTATAGTAAAACCAACATGAAAAAGAATCATGATAAAATCTTTAATCGTGATTTCCCGAAGAAAAATTGTGATATGATAGTTTTGCCTTATTGTCCACCCCTAGGTAGAAATGACATTTTTAAATTAAGTCCTAAACAAATGTTCCTGAGGCGCTTGTTCATCTAATCCTGTCAATCATATCACAAGGTTATACGAACATCCGGCTTTCCTCCTCCTCTCCATCATCACCGTGATTCAAATATCCATTAAGTACTTATTCATTAATTAAATGGTCCAGGAGAAGCTTAGAGCCTGAATCTTGCGCTCAAGGCTCTCCGTTACGGACAGTAAGCCAAATCTGTTTACTCGCATCACATAAGGATTATATGGACAGGAAAACTCATAAAACATTTCATGAAATAACATTTCAGACTGCTTTGTCTTGATTACTACATGTACTACAGTAAATATACACAATTAAATAATATTTTCACACTTTTTTCAAAATTACAGCTTGATTGGAAAATACATATTCTGTATGTTCTGTAAAAGCCATATTATGTGAAAATTAATGTAAAAAAATTGTGTTCTTATGTTAATGTACTTATGATGGATTTTAATATTAAAAGTGAATGCTAGACAGACAGATCTCTCAATCTACAAACACAATATATATATATATATATATATATATATATATATATATATATATATATATATATATATATATATATATATATTATATAAAATTAAATTTTATATATATATATATAAATATACATATTTTTAAGTACCAAAATTATAAAAGGTCTGGAATCAAGCATATAAATTATATATATATATATATATTTGTGGAAACTGTGAGGAAAAAACGGTATGAAAATAAGGAAATAGGAGGAAATGAATGGAAAATGGCCCAAAATTGTTCATGAAAAAAATATCAGTAAGTAATTTCTATTCCTGAGCCTTGTCACTTGGCTGGCTCTGTGTGGGGATAGAGGATCAAAAATCTTGAAAGCATGTGTGAAATAGCTCTAATTACTATAATATGTGGTCTATGTATGAGACGCTGTGAAGCATCAGAAAAATGCAAGAAGTGAGTAAATAAATTGTCCTGATAGGACAAGCACACAACAGCAACCATGTCTAGACTCCATGGAATCTTTATAAATATTTGGAAAGACTGAGCTGTTTTCCAAGCAGAATAAATGATTTGTTTTATGTAAGCTGTGTTGTTAGCAGAGGTTTAAATGCACCACTGAATCTTTGCAGGAAGGTTAATATCTTTGTGTTTTTATTTCTTTATGCTTGGGCCAAGAAAAAAAAGAAGTGACTTTGAAAAGGAAAAACAAGAAGCAAGATGCTAAAAACCCACCCCTTCCTAACTATTCTGGTCTCACCTTCAGATCCATCCAAACAGACCATTTCCACCATATCTTTCCCTGACAAATGAATGCGGGCCTCTGCGCTCCCACTCTCAGCCACGGTGGCACAAACAAGAGCTGTCCACAGATCACTCATTAAAGTGCCCCCCACATAAGCCTCCATTAAAAATAACCCAACCTGACAGCCTCAGAAAGAACAGCATGCCTCCCGAACACCTTTTAGTCTCTCTCTCTTCATTCACCCCCCCACCCCTCCTTTCATTAGGCCTGTTTTGGAGTGCTCTGTGGTATCTACACCATAACTAAAGCTGTTAGCATCTGTTTTACTGCAAGCAAAGTCAAAAGGTGCAGGGCTTTGAGGAGCAACCCCCTCTCCTGCAAGGATTCCCTCTCTGGACCCCCCCCCCCCCCCCATTACTTTGCATACCCAGAAATGTCACCTTACTCCAGCAATCTGTTACCATGCTGCCACCATGCCAAAACAGCCAGCCTCAGAGGACACTGATGGATCCTGCATTTTTCAGTGATGGATCTTAAAAGGCATTAGATGCCTGAGGCACCTCAGGCTTGGGCAACAGAAGAAGATGTGATATAATGGCGCTGGAACGAAGGCCTGTGCCTCAAAGTCAAACCCAGCATGTGACACTGAGCGAGGTTTGGAGGGGTTGGAAAAAAAAATGATTCCTGACTGCTGATATCTTGGCTGCGTCTGTGAGCTGGTTTGGACAGTCGTGGAACAAGCATGAGTTTTTTATAATGTAAGAATTTATTGCAGCACATTTAAGAAGACAGATCATGCTGCTTCATGACTCGCTAGCATTCATAGCAAATTTGATATTAAAAGCATAACATATTTTGATGCCGAATTAGAACACTGAAACAAGATTCACCTTGATGAATGCCATAGTTGATGAATGCCATAGCCAACAGTAAGGTCAAATGTCAATGTGCATGATATATAATGTATTAAGAATACATGTCAAAATTATAAGAAGTACTATAATAACCTCTAACCTATATTTTATTTTTTACGTCATAGAGAGATGTGAAAATTTGCAGTGGAAGGAGATTTAATAGTCTCTTGAATGTCCCATCAAGGAGTTTCAATCTGGAGTTTCAAACAGTGTTTTAAAGGTCACATCCTTTAGGGACAGGAGGAAATCCAGTGAAGTACTTGCAAAGCATTTAGTGCAGAATGTTTTGTAAAGCAGTGGAGCTTCAATTCAATCAATTGGCGGAAATCAAAAATATACTCTGAAAGGCTTTTTGATTCATCTTCCCAAATGAGGCCTGTTAGCTCAGAACGGCCGTGACCTCAACAGGATGAGAAAACTGTATGGAACCGCTCAGATGGCAAAAGTCGAAGTGTAAGAATCAGGATCAAAGGTCCATTCTCCAAAGGCATCATTCGTTAACTATGGTCTTAAATTCCATTGAACTCTATTGGTAATGAGAGTGACCATAGTTGCTTTTGGGAAACATACACCAGGTTAGTGCTGAAACCTACAAATGAACCCAACACCTGCCATCTTAAGAAAAGTCTATTCCCACTTTTTTTTTTTACGTTTTGGAGATTTGTATGAGCAGATTTAAATCTTCCTTATACTTTCAAAACAGTGAGACAGAAAATTGAGCTACTTGGGACAACGTCTTGCAAAGCAGCACTCATGGCGCGAGAGGCAGAAAAAAAAAAAACAGCGCCACGTGAAACAACTGACCTATATGTACATAGATCAACATTTTTTTTTTTTTTTTTTTTTTGTGTCAACAGCCCCTTAGAAAAGTGCAGTGTACATTTAAAGCATCCCTTAAAACATAAAGAGCATCTTAAAATTTTCACAGAATGCCGCAAAAGCTTAACACTTTAAGACAAAGAGACAACAACGCATTTGTTCCATCACTTCATCAATTACAGCCACAGAACAATGGCCAGCAAAATTACGGCATGTTATATTGTTTGGCTAAAGCCTCTTGTCACTGCATAATGGTCGAGAGTAGCTTGTGTGTGGGAGTTTCCTGAAGGACTGGAGGACTCTCATGCACAAACGGCGCTTCAGGCCGGCTAGAGGACTCTTTCAAAGTGAACAATCTGTCTCCTCACTAAAGGTCTCCCTCGCAGTAAACAGTATGTGATACTGAAGTGAAGGACGGTCACGGAGTGGCTAATCGGATGGACACAGCGAGTCTCCACCAGCAGAGTGAGAACAATGCAGCTGCGGCTGCTTAAGAGCAGCGGGTCCTGAGGCGCGACGCTGAACTGCGACCTTGCTCGTATAGACCGGTCCCTGCCAGTACCTCTTTGACAAAACTTATGATTCATATAGCCCTAGTGCACTCTTTCCCTCCATCCATTTCTCTCTTACTCACTCTCTTTCTCTCATTGCATGACCTTTACATCAGATTGCTGATAGTTATACTATCCCCCCCACCCCTCGGATGTCCTACATATCACAATAGCCTTGCCTTAAGTGAGAGCAAAACTCTTTATGACTCTCTCGCAACCGCATGTGAAAAAACACAGCTCGCATTGTCTCCAACCTCTGGCAGTGCCTTAATTAGAACACACTAAGGCTCCTCTTCGGTGTCTCTCTTTCTTTTTACCAGTATAATTAGATTAGTGTCGGAGACCTGGTGTAATCGCTTCGAGGGAAGATGAAGGAGTGGGAGCGATGAAGGGAGACAGGTGGCCCCTCTTCGCTCTTTTTTCCCCTCTCGTGCTCTGCTGCAGGACAATACATGGAGACAAGACAAGGTACAGACCCCCATCCCTGCCATTCCCTTGACAGGTGCTCCTGCAATGCAGGTGTTTTGTGAGAGTGGTCCCACTCCAATATGTGTGCGTGGGTGCACAAGTGTGACCTCCACCCATCACAAACTGTTTGTGTTCAGATGAGGCACAAGAATGGACCAAGTTACTTAAATCCAAACCTTAAGCAGACAAACCCTAAAGGCACCTGAAATAAAGAAATGGCTAGGATATCAATGATTTTATGATACACAAACCTGTGGTTATATGGATTTTTTTTTATTGTGTTATTGTTGCCAATACACTTATGTTGTGTCTTTTTGCTTTTCTGAAGGTATCTTAAAATCTGACATTACTGCCCAAATCTCATTTTGCCTCCAGAACTCAAAGCTATTCAAGAGACCATTAAGTTACCTAAAATAGGATGGGCTGAAGATATGTGACCTCTGGGATGAATTCAGTTTTGTAAAGAGTGTCTAAAGTGGAAAGAGGAATTTCACTTTGGTAGGATGATGTCTCAAATCATGAGTTGATGTGACCAGTGAAGGTATAAAATTTGATCTATCCAAATGGGCACTACATTTATTGATTTCCAAAGTTATATGTTCAGAAAAATTGAAGATGTGTGGTTTCCATTTGGGCCATAAAAATCAAGGAGTGGCACCAGACTGTTCAGAAAACAGAGTCTTCTATCAGGCCATATTCTTCGGGAACCCCCCCCCCCCCCCCCACCCAGAGATATTTGTACACTAGAAAATAGGTGTAAATACAAGTAAAAACATGAGAAAATCTGACTAAATTAGTAGTGGGACAATCAGATGCCCACACATGGTAGACAGGCTAATTGTTAGAAAAAACCTGTTCGAAAACAGAAAACAAAAACACTTGCATTCAAAATGCATTGTTTAACAATACCAGTAAATAATAGAACATATTTTGAATAGTTTTCCTTAATGTTAATGTTAAGCATTTTTAACTATGATTAATAAATTAGTTTGACCTATTTCTTTTTTTTTTTTTTTTTTTTTTTAAACATTATTAATAATAATAATAATAATAATAATAATAATAATAATAATAATAATAATTTATAATAAACTGTGCTGACACACCCTACCATTACATATTGATTATCGTTTATTGGTTTGCATATTTAGTTCTTTATTCATGGAATTGGTTGTCTGTTCTCTTGGCTATGGCAGTTGCAAACAAACCAATATGAAAGTCTATATTACATCAAGGTGCACACAATTAAATAACCTGTGTAAATCAAAGAGATATTCAATTAATAAATTAATGTAGACACCTTGGACACACTCACCATAAACAAACCATTGCTGAGGCTCATGTCACAGGGTTGATCCATTAAGGGCTGTGGAGAGAATATGTGTGAAGATTGCTTGCTTGTGGCAACAACAACTGCCAAAGCCAAGTGCTCTGCTCGACCACAGTGAAACAAGATGATATTGTTAAAGTGCACTTGATGAAAGACTGGAGCATCCGAATGGCCATGATCCAAGCCAAAAATTTAACTTGCTAAAACAAACCAAAACAGTGTTAATTCTAACACATGAACCTATCAAAGACCAAATCTGAGACCATTACGGCCTTAAACTTTTACCCTAAAGCCAGACTTTAAAACTTAAAACAAAATCTTAATGAGCCTTGTAACAGGACCGGTTAACACTCAACACATTCATTATGATACCAAGCAGATGTCAACACTACTGATAAAGAACAGGCGAATTTATTTTCTCATGTGTTGGGTGACATGACAGTAAGACAGTCATTGGGTATTTACTCAAGGATGTAAGGCCATTGTTATCCCTCAGCCTCTCCCTAAGGTCACAGGCATCAACTTAATTAAAGCTGACACACTGAAACATCATCCCTACAGCTGGTTCAACAAACCTGTCAAAACACAACGGCACCCATACAGGTTTAAGAAATATAGATCTGATTAACAATTTCCTTGATCTGAGCAGAGAAGACAGCTTGAACGTAAAAGGAAACTGACACATATAGTGGCCCCTACATCTGCATAATACATGACTGATAAATATATGCATGACTAAAGTTTGTGTTAAAGCACATTAAAATAGTCATCAAATTTATATTATTTCAATGACTCTTTCTGCAGGTTACAACAGTAGGGAGAGACAAGTCTTTATAAACAAAATAGAATATCACTTAAAAAATGATCCCTTAAAATAACCGATTCCTTCAAGAATGAAACAATTAACTGTCAATACAAATGAGCCACTGAATCATTAATTCAATCAATACATTATAAAAAAAAGTGTCCAATCAGCGACATACCCCATCTCAGTTTGCATCTTTGATTACACACACTATGCAATTGCCACTCAAGTGAACGAGCAACGATTTGCCTCCAATTTTGTTTATTTTTTGGCAATTTCCACAAAACAGCTACTAAAATTGTGCAGTGTGTGCCCAATAACTTTCAGATTCATTAAAGGGGTTATCGGATGCTTGATATGTTGATATGATTCTTTAGGGTCTTAATGAAAAGTCTGTAACATAGTTTGGTTACGATTTCATAATTGTAGTCTAAAAAACACCTTTTTTACCCTGTCAAAAACAGATCTTTTTTTAGAGCAAGCCTTTTTGTAGTATTTTCCTTTAAATGTTAATTAGCTCTGCTGACCCCGCCCCTCTCTTCTGAGCTGCTCTCAGAGAGACAATTTACTTTAGCCACATTCATCGTGAAACTTGCTAATTAGCTCATTATCAGGAAAGGAAATTTGCAAAGATTCATTTAATAAACCTTATACTCACTTGTTCTGTTGGTTCTGTTTTCTTTTGAGGACTTGTGTTTTGGTTGATTCATTAGCATAGTCATATTTTTTACTTTTCAAACTTTTGCTGCAGCAGCAGTGTTTGTTTCTGCCTTGTAAATTTAAAATTAATTATATTTTTAATAACACCATCTCTTAATCTTTTAGCTGAGAAGTGAATTGTGCCAACTTTCGCGTGAAATCAATCAAACCAGTGGTCTCCATGTTCCATGTGACTGGCTGCACGTGTCACACTTTCAGGTGCACACGCTCCAGAGATATAGTCACAAACTCTGGATCAAACTCTTTAGTTAACAGAGAACATTTATATCGAGCGTTGAACCTGATCTAAGCCAGGTTGGATTTGTTAAGTTTTGTCAACTCTAAACCTACTCTGAAACTCAGAGTTTGTTCAGCTTCATGCAACAGGTGATAACCAACAGCCAATGAGAGAGCAAGTTCAGTGGGTGGAGTATTTTTCCCTGCAAAATAATGTATGAACAATTTCACAGCCTACAGTTTTTGACAGAAATAAATGCATTCTTGTGTCAATTGTAGTGTGTTTGGTCTTGAAATATATTTTGTAGACCAGACAAAGTTGTGCTATTCTTCCTACAGAAAAGTGGTGTAATGTGTGACCTCCTGTGGCCACTTTTGCTTGAAGGCCTCAGACTCCACCCACCTGGTACAAATGAAACCATTTATTTGCAAATGAATCTGATGATCGAAAAATAGATTATAATCATTTGTATTCACTCCAAATTCAGTTTTGCTTGTGTGAAATGTTTTTGTATTAATTGTGAAAAAAATTATATACATATATATGGTTGTTTCGTTTTCATCTTATTCACCTTGCAGTCACAAATCAGTTGGGCAACAGGGCAGGCATGGTCACCCCAAGGATTTGCCTGCTTAAGTGCGTATTAAAATAAGTTTCATTCGGGGTACATTCAAAGGCATTTTCCACAAGTCCACAAAATGCCAGTCTTTCAAATGGATATCAACGTGACACCCTGAAGTTGAAAATATTTGGGTGTGGTGGGGGGGCTTTTGTTTTACCCCTCCAATTATAGACACGATCTTGTGCGCACAAACATAAGCCATTTAATTAAGATTTTATGTATTAAGATGACTTCCCCTCCGAGCGATCGTTATAATTGGGTTTTACTGGCCTTGAAACTTGTTTAGGCAAGGATCTTGGCTTTATTACAATAATTTTTCCTTTCTTTCTAAGTCTTTCAAGCAAAGACTGTTTTGATGACATGCTTTCACCCTACACATGACTCTTTTGAGAGCATTCTAATGCTTGTTAATGAGAGATTCCCACTTTGATTTGAACACAGCTTTCATTAGTTAAATGCCTGCTCCTTGGAGGACGCAAGATTTTAATTACCAAGAGGCCCTTCATAATTCTGGCCGCTTTGAGAAGCATGCTTGGAATATTCTCTGGCAGGCTTCATTTGTTTTGTCTTCATTCTTGTTTTTAAGGAATTCGACTTCTCAAAAATTAATTTCAGAGAGCAGCTTCTCAAGGCTGTGCTCAGTGGTTACATATATTTAAATGAATACTGCACATTTAAAATTAGACTAGATGTTGTTTTTGAAAAAAGGGTTTCAATAATTTGCACTGAATGTTACTACAGAATATATTTAAACTCTTAGTAAAAAATATTAAAAGCATATACTGGGTCATATTGATACCAATTTGTTTTTCCATCTTAATTTAAGAAAGAATATGTTTTGAATGTGTTCAAATGCTGTTGTGCGGTAACAATTACTTTGTTAGCAACCCAACAGACATATCATGCTCAGCCAGGAGTAGCACTAGCTTGTGGCGAGATCCTCTGACAAGTAGTGCAGTTACTCCAGGCACTGGCTGGGAAATTATTCCTAGCCGTTAGCTCCCAATGCTAATTGTTTGTATTAAACAGTGTCTGACAGGAAAGGAAGTGCACAGAGGCGCTGAGAGCAGCGACAGGTCGTGTTAGCGCGGTGACAGTTGACTGGGCGGCCTGGAGCGGAGCTGGAGAAAGACTCTAATCTGCCCTGCTCGTTACTCTTGTAGCCCATGGCACCTCTGAGACCTCTTGTTCTGTGTAAGAAACCCACAGCAGCAACACACTACACCACAGCTACATTCACTAAGAGAACATGTTAAATAACAGTATAACTTATGCCTCAGGAAAGGACAGTCACTTCAAAACATTTATCATATCCTTTTGTTATTTGGTATTGTTACCTCCGTAAAACCATAAGAAGGTGGAGATGACCCAGAAATTGCAAATTTTTTTTTTTTTTTTTTTTTTTTATGACAAATATCCTGTCAGTCTTTTCAATGAATCAGTTGATACAATACCCAAAACCAGACAGAACCAGTTTACAAATCAAGACTGGTCAGGTCAGCTTAATCATTATTAGTGAATAACGATGAAAATTAACAACTCAAACATGGATTTAAAAATTCAATTATTTCTTAATTTCATGATATAGTTTTTTATGGTATGTTTATGGTGATCTTGTGTTAAAAAAAAATATATATTAATATAAAAAATATATATATATATATATTTCTCACCCTCAGGGCATCCAAGACGTAGATGAGTTCATCAGAACAGATCTGGAGAAATTCTGCAGTTAATGGGTGCTGTCAGAATAGAGAAGAGTCAAAACAGCTGATAAAAGCATTACAATAAGTAATGCAAGTATACAAGCTGCAGGTTGTAATATACAAATCCATCCACAAAAAAAAACATTTTGAACACCAAACCATAATATTGCTTTTTCTAGTGGAAAAAGTCATCTCAACGGAATCAGGAGAGAACTATGTACAGATGAAGCACTATTTACAAGCGAAAACAGTCCAAAACTGTTCTAAACATATGTGTTTGTAAATTTTTATGTGAGAGGACAGTCATTTTCACTGGATGACATATTATTATGGAGTTATGGACTTTTGGCCAGAAACTGACCTTTCAAAGTTGAGCTGTTCACTGCAAGAGGATCCACTGGTGAGCAAGTGTTGTGATGATTATTTTCTCCAAATCTGCCCCAATGAAGAAACAAACTCATCTGAATCTTGAATGGCCTTTGGGTGAGTAAATTCTCAGCAAATTATTATTTTTTTGGGTGAACTGTTCCTTTAAAAGCTTCAGCCCACAGTTGCAATTTGAATTGTAATTGTATGGGAAACAGCGTCCATTACATTATTCAAAATATAATCCTTTTGTATTCAGAATTCATATGGATTTTTGAAACAGCTTGAGGATGACTAAATGATGACAGATTTTTCATGTTTGGTTGAACTATTCCTTTAATACGAGATTACTCTCAAATGATTCTAATAAGGTTTCTGAATCTATAATTTTATACCATTTTAAATTGTTCAGTAATTTTTTTTTTTTATTGCAGTGGTGGCTATTACCAAAATACAAGTAGAATCAAGGATTAGAAACTGAAAAAAAGACCCTCACAGCTAAATGAAGGTGAAAAAAGAAGCTATAAAATCAGTGCTGAGGAGTGGGGAAATCTCCTAAGTGATTTTCTAGGCTGTTACACGCGCTGTGCTGCGGGTATTGAGTGATTCCCAGAGGTAGTTAACATCGCTTTAGGCTAATTTAGACCCGTCTTAAGGAGATGGAAACACGACTCTGTAAATGTTTGTTCGACTGTCTGTGTCTAAGGGGAGATGGAAGCTCCTTGAAGCAAATCAAACACACAGAACATTTTCTTGCTATTAATGGCATTTTAAATGTGTTACTACTTGGGGATTGGTTAGGAGATAAATGAAGAACATATGGAACATGAGTGTTAGCCTTTTGCAGGCTGCATTAAGTGTGTCCACAGTAGCTGCAGGCTGAGACAAGAGGAGAACAGAGTAGCGGGCACTAACCCTCTCAGGCCTCTTGCCCCAGCAGATGGAGGGGAAGGCAGAGCGGGCACAAAGTGCTGGCACTGCCCATTTTGGCACCACTGGAAAGTGCCAAAGCAAAGCAGAAAGCCAAGATGTGTATCCTTTGTCTGTCTTCATAAACACAGCCTCCCCACACCCAATGGGCAACTGTATTTCCTCTCCTGTTAGTCATTTTTAGTTAAAGATAAAAATGTTTGGGGCAAATTAAATCCCTAACAGAAGATCTGTTGTTTTTTTCTTCTTTAACAGTTAATTTAAACCAAAACAAACCACAAATGATTATAACAGAAAGCCAAAAATGATCAGGCAATAAGGAAAATTCTGGGTTTAGAACAAGTTAAGCTCAGTCAACAGCATTTGTGGCATGACTGCACAAAAATTTATTTGGACTCATCCTTCCTTTTTCTATAAAAAAGTGAGGCACTTGCAATAAAAGTGAATGAAGCCAATCAATAAACATTAAAACATCCTCCAAATATTGGCTCCATTAACTTCCATTGTAAGAACCTCATCATAACCACAAAAAACAAGTCTCAATTATTTTCATGTGGAAATCGAAATTATGCCACAAATGCTGTTGATTGAGCTAAACTTATACTGATCCCAGAATATCCCTTTAAAGGGGGGGGAGGGGGGGGGGTGAAATGCTATTTCATGCATACTGAGTTTTTTACACTGTTAAAGAGTTGGATTCCCATGCTAAACATGGACAAAGTTTCAAAAATTAAGTTGTACGTTTGAAGGAGTATTTCTGTTCCAAAAATACCTTCTTCCGGTTTGTCACAAGTTTCGGAAAGTTTTTTTCGAGTATGGCTCTGTGTGACGTTAGATGGAGCGGAATTTCCTTATATGGGTCCTAAGGGCACTTCTGCCGGAAGAGCGCGCGCTCCAGTATAGCAGAGACATTCACTAATCAGAGAGAGAGCGTCGCGAAATGTCACAAAAGAAGTGTGTTTTTGGTTGCCAGGGCAAGACAACCCTGCACAGATTACCAAAAGAGAAACAGCATTAAGGGACCAGTGGATGGAGTTTATTTTTACAGAGCATCAACGGAGTTGTGCAAGTGTTTGTGTTTGTTCCCTGCATTTCGAAGATGCTTGTTTTACAGACAAGGCCCAGGTTGATGCCGGATTTGCACATCGTTTATTTCTTAAGGATAATGCAGTCCCAACGAAAAAGGATCACGATCGTGTGTTGGAACCGCAGGCGGTGAGTAAAACTGCTTCAGATATCTCTGTGTTGTTAACTTAGCTATCAGCGCGTAAGCACATCAAGTAAACAACATGCAATGTTGGCATCAAACTGCAATTTCCACATGTACAGCTTAAAACAAAACAAAAATATATGACAAAGTGGAACTTAGTCATTTTCCAAAACCGCTAAGCAAATATATACAGTTTCAGTACATACCACATAGAGATGTTGTTGCTGATCCTGCTCTTGTTAAATTTCAACCTCTGGATCTGATTCTGGATCATAAATAAACGGCTGAATCTGACTGTAAGCCATGGTTTGTTTTGGTTGGTTTTGTACTCACGGTAATGCCACAGCTTCCAAACGCTCTCGACGCAAAAGCTTACTCACGCTCGTGATTCTTTAGCTCCGCCCACACGTCACGCCTCCAGACGCTCGTGTTTTTCCGGGAAAAATCAGTACAGACTATCTTTCTCTTATGAATATAATAAAACTAAAGACTTTTTGGATTTATGAAGGATGCAGTACTACTCTATAGGTACTCAAGATGAACAGGATATTGAGTGAAAACGAGCATTTCACCCCCCCCCCCCCCCTTAAAGTAGTTAAGAACTATTTCATCATTTCATTGCACATGTCAAATAATCATTAAGACGTTCAGTTAAAAGTGTGTATGTCATGTGAAAAGCACTCACAGTGCCCAATCATCTAATTAGCATGTCTCGGTTGACTCAATCCTTCAGCTGTTTTTGAACATATGTAACACATATGCTTAACAATCACAATGCAACTCCCTCTGAAATGCAGTTCCACTTTATAACTAGACTAGCGCCGCAAGAAAGAAAGAAAGAAAGAGAGGGAACAGCAGACAGACAGAAGAGAGTATTTTATAATTTTTTTTCAGGCTGTGTCGGCTCCTTTGGAGGGAGCTTCTTGCCAGGCCACCTGTCTGTGAGCATGCCAGCTGTACGTTTGCGCTGAGGAGTGTCACAAACGCTCCACGCTTCCAGCAGCACATTAGCTGCACTTGGCACTTCTTTCTCATGTAAAGGAAGGAGCGGCGAGAATCAGATGGATACATTTTGCCTGGGGTTGGGGGTGGTTCTGGAAGAGGGGGTTGTGAAGGTTGAGTGGCTGTCGGGTTTTTCCTTCATTTTTTCCTCTTTTGGTTCAGTCCAAGAGAAGGAGTGCCAGTAGAAAGCAGAGACACCTGGTGCTGCCTTCAAGCAGCAGCTAAGTGGAAATGAGCAACTTGGAAAGCGGTATTGTCTTATACACTTTAACCTCAGGTACAGTACGTCCACATTTCTCAGAGAAGTGTTCAGACCGTGAAATGGTCCCCAAACGTCAATCTAAATCGCTGGATTGCATCCAAGTGTTAAATGCAGAAGGCCAAGTAAAGACAGCACTAAGGGGGGCCAGTCGATGGCGAGCTTTCAATGAAGTTCTCTAAAGGTTTCTGAAGAAACTCGAGTGTTTTTATTTGTTTATATTCTTTTCAGTTGGACAGAAATTGACTTTTTGGAAGCTTTGTTGTGGGGTAAACAAAATCTGTAGGGTTTAAATTAAATAACTGTTAAAAAACAGTGGCGTTCTTTTAGAGTCGAGATTAAAAAGATTATCCTTCACTCTTTTCCATCCCATCTCCTCCTGACTGGTCTATCAGGCCTACCGCACTCACACGGGCAAATTAGCAGCAATCAGCTCCCCTCCCCAAGGAATCCCAGTAGTCAAGATAATTGCAGCAACATTTGCCAACAACTCTGACACAACCTGACATTTCCAGGAAAGGTGAATGGCTAAGGCACCTCGCTAGGAAGGAGGGATGAGTTGCTAAAAAGCCATTATGGGCACAATAATTGGATAAATGGCCATCAAAGTTAAGAGTAAGATGGATGACAGTGGATATTGACAACACAAATATTGGTAAAGCTTTTTAACACATGCACAAGTGTGTAATGCATAATTGCAATGATGAGGTGGTTAATTTTGGATGATATTCATGTTATACAGTATATCAGTTTGCAAAATGCTGTATAAGTAATGCTTGTAAAGGGAATTCATGTTTTTCCTTTAACTAAACAAGGATCAATTTATTATCAAATAAAATTTGAATGCATTAAAAATTATAATAATTATAAAAAACTATTCATTAACTATTATATTGAGTTTTGCTCTTAAAATTCCTTAATTCAAACTACACTATGGGAAACATGAGAAACAAATTCAACCGAAATAAATTGCTCTCAGATATTCTGAAGAAAAATATGAACAGTATTACAACTGGTTCTGGTGATATACAGTTTTCCCATCCTCTGATGTTCTCCCAGCACCTGAAATCAAGATCTGTAGAGCTGTTATCTGCTCAGTGAGAGAACAGATGTGTTTGCTAGAGTGCTTCATATCGCTCCATGAGGCAACGGGAAACACTGTAATGACACAGTGTGTTGTTGTAGCCTGGTTTTTCCTTTCAAATAAACAGACAATAACTGGAATTGATAACACTTTCTATGAAGCCTGTATTTATAATACATTATACGAGTATTCTTAAGGTATAAAAGAATGCATAATGCATTATAAAAAAAAAAAAAAAAAAAAAACGTATATGTTGTATCATCTCATTAATATTCATAAGAACAGTTTTAATATATTATAATATTTACTTAGTTGTGGTTATAGCTTTTATGAGTATGATGATTTGTAACACAATGTTGCATCCAATTTTACAATGGATTTTATTTCTCATAGTTATAATGTATTATAAGTCTCATATCTTGCCATTTTTCTTATGTTACTTTACTTAAAGCGGTCAAAGTCCACTTATACAGTAAGTAGTAGTAGTAGTAATAATAATAATAATAATAATAATAACATTTTCCCCCTCAAACAGCCATAACATCAGATATCAGATCAGATGGATGTGTTTTTTATTGTAATATCAGTTTGATTATTTTGATGGTACCCTTTAGACAGCTGTTGATAAGTAACTCTGAATGCAGCTACATACTGTATCAACTTATTAGTATGTCTGGTACTGTAAATATATGCTAACACTTTATTTTGTTGGGTCAACCAACAGATAAACTGACTGTAAGTGTATTTGCAAGTACATCAACTTATTCTAACATACTAGATTTGACCATTCTTGAGCATACTTATACTCTAATGAGAGTTAGTTGGCATGCAGTTTCAAAGTTGCTTAAAGTCGATTCACGTGCTGTGGTAAGATACTGTGCAGAATAAACAATGTTAAACAATGTTAAGATATGATACAGTCAATTATACTGTAAATTAAGTAGATTTAATATGGTGTTCACTGTGTTATAAATAATCATACTTATAACCACAAATACGCAAGTGTCATGATGTATTATAATTGTTGTTATGATTATTCATGAGTTAATATAACATGTTATAAGTATGTTTTTGTAATGCGTTATGCATTCATGAAAATGCCTTAAGAATACTCTTATAATGTATATAAATACAGGCTTCATAGAAAGTGTTACCTTGGAATTCAGCTCATAAACACATTCTCTTTATATCTTTATCTTTATTTGCCCCACCTGGGCTCATTATGATGTGCCAAGATTTTTTTCAGCGTTGTCTTTGTTTGATTTATTTATTTTTGTATTATTATTAATAATAATAATAATTTTTTGCTCTGCTTTGTTTTGTTTTGTTTTTTATGTTTTTGTTTAAAAGCCATTTTAATAGCTCAAAACGTAATGTTACTTATGTTTGGGGTTCCAGAGACCCGAAGTAAAAACTACAGCGAATAAATAGATAGAGAGAGAGATAGAGAGAGATTCTAAAAGAATGTTACGGAAAAATGAAGATTCATTTCAATTTGTGTTCATTATTTTTATACATGCACCATAAAAACATTCAACAGAAAACGAGGGTTAATTATCTACAGTGTATTCAAGATATTTAATTTGCTCAAATTTAGCTTCTTTTTTTGTGTGTGTGTCAATCATAATGGTGATAGATTTGTTGGCACCATCTGCGTGACCTATTGTACTGCAAATTAATTCCCACACAACTGACTGGTGAAAAGAAAAGAAACGGCTCCTCTAAAGAATTCTTAATAAGTTCCTCTTCTTCTTTGTTATAAAATAACTGCTCTAATGTGGCAAAACAGAAGTAGCCTTCCTACAAAACAACACAAGGCTTTTTTCCCACTACCCTGCCCCCTCACTCCACTCCTCCACACCACCACCCTCTTTTTTGTGTCTGTCTCTCCCTCTGTTTTTCTCAGTCTCTCTTTTCCTCACCTCTTCTCCCTGTATTTTATTTCGCAGAGGTGAAATTGAGTCCTGGAGTCTGTCAGGTCTCGTCCGACTCTCTCAAGGTGAGAGGACATGCCTCCCCTGGCCCGGTGCCGGTGGGTTCTCCCAACTCGCAGAACCGTTTAGGGAGATGGGACGGACAGTGAGAGTGACAAGGAGGTCAGTTCCACGGCTTCCGGGGAGAGCTGATGGCCCATGGTGTAGGCTTTTTTGTCCATCATTGTTTTTCCTTTCCTTTTTTATTTATTATTATTATTATTATTTATTTTATTTTTTTTCAGGGGAATGTGTTCAGAACACAATGGCCTGGAGTGAGTGAGTTAGAGCTCCTGGCAGGGAGAAGACCAACACAGAGCTCTGGATGTTGGGTCTAAATCCCCTTTACCTCAGGGAGGGACTAACAGCTCTATTCCAGCCAAGGTTACTAAAGACCCATCCAACCATTGCACTGTTTAACCCAAAGAGAAAGTAACGACCTGGCGTACCCTGCAACAGTCAAGGGTAACTTGTCCTTAACTTGCTATTTTAATTATATATTTAAAGGAATAGACCCCCCCCCCCCCCCAAAAAAAAAAAAAAATTAAAATTCTGTAATCAGTCACTCACCCTAATGTATTTTCATTTTTGAAAAAATAAAATAAGAATAACAACATTAGACCCCATTGTCTTTCCATCAATGACAAAAAACAAACCAAAATATCTTCTTTTGTGTTCCAAAGAAGAAAGAAAGTCATAAAGATTTGAAATGACAAATGCATGATACATTTTCATTTTTTTTTTTTTCTTTTTATGTCTATTCCTTCAGTATCTGTTCAATCAGAGTGAAATGTGCAGTTTTTATTATTATTATTATTATTATTATTCACAGCCTTTTCCTAGATTCAATAGCGCACATGTGATACAATTTCTTTTAGACTTCTTTCATACTTTAAATGCATTGCATGTTAATAATTATTTATAATAGTTGTGAGTAGTTTTTTACACCATCTGATGGCAGAAGACAGGTGCAGTCACTTCCCAGGAAACTGCTGGGTGTGTCTTTCTCCCAAAGTGACATCTGCTGTCGCTGTTAAACCATAAAACAACAAACATCGAACATAACAGCGTCTACAAATAATACTGCCTGGAGCACTTTTACTCCTGCTGTTTACATGTTGACACAAAAGTGTGTCTGTCAGATCTGAAGTGTGTGTTTTTGTTTTAAAGACGATAAGAGGCCATAAAAAATTGAAATAAGACATCACTGGAAGTTTGGACATGGCTCAGACCCCCAGGCAATTACGCTCAGGACATGGAGAAAGTTGTTTCAATTTGTCAGGAACAACAGACTGTGGCGTTGCATTTTAAAGGAAGTTCTAGGTAATTGAAAAAGGGAAACTCGAGAAGTGTCCGTGAAGTGCTTTTGTCATGATTGTTCTGTTCTTCTCCTTTCACGCATGAAGGAGTTCCCCTTTGCACTTTTAAGACTGTGGAGAGGAATAAGAACGGGTGCACTTCTCTGAGAAGTATCATCAGTTTGATATACACTTCTCCAAAAGTGACCTCAAGCTACATTTCTTAACGTAACCTTGAAATGCTCACATTAGTGAAGCAGGTAGCATGTACTTTTTTCTCATGAGAACCAAGAGTGCAGAGGATAAAACATGCAAATAAAACAAACATGATTCATTGTCATTTTAGATCCCATTGGCTTTCAGTAAACAGACTAAATCAGCTGAAACATTCTTGAAAAAAAAAATCTGTATACGACAGAAGAAAAAAAAAAAAGTCATACAGGTTTGAAGAAGTGTAAACTATCCTTTTTTTAAAGTGATGAGGAAAACGCAGAGGGGAAAAAAACCCATCTTGTCACGGATCATAAACTAATGAACCATGAAACTGGTGTTGCTATTGAACATAATAATGTTAATGAAGCAAATGATACTGTATTTTGAACATTTCTCTAGGGATTAACGTCACTTGACAATTAGACGCACAGCAGCGCTTGACAATGGCAAGGGGACTGCCGTCATAAAAGACACAGCCACTTTACACTCAAAGAGACAGATCATGTGTCTCATGAGATTGAGCACATATGTACACACCTATACAAATACACGTCTGCCTGTGGGCCACATCTGGAACCACACATTTGCATTGAACAAAAGGAAAATATGTTGCCCCATTTTGAGTGTCTTAAACTCATATGACACATAGAAAACATCATTTTAACCTGAATAAATATCAATGCTCACGAATCCTACATATGGATTCCAGTTGCCACCCGTTTCTCAAAAATTGTAACTACTGTATATCTTATCCTGTGACCTTGCAGTTATGACATTGTTTCTTGAACTTGTGATTTTATTCCCCATAAATGAATCTGTATATTCTATTGTGACTTACAACTTACGATCTTTCAGCACGACTTATATATCACAGTTTTAGTTTACATCTTCCAATAACAACATCCTTTTTTGTGACTTCATTATAGTTGCTGCTTTATTTCTCATAATTGTTACTTTGTTTCTTTGAATTTTGCAACTGATGTAAAAAGCAATTGTGACAATATGTCACAGTGTGACTTTATGTCTTGCACTTATGCCATTGTTTTTTGTAATTGCATTTTTATTATAATTGTAACTAAATCTTATAATGATAATTATATTCTGTAGTTGTAATTTCTCATAATTGAGACTTTATTTCTCATAATTGCAACTTCATCTCACACTGTGACTTTATATGTCGCCATTTGACTATATGTTGCTATTATGATGTATTTTTCCTTATTTTTTTTAATTACAAATTTTTCCCATAATTGTGTCTTTATATTTATATATAACTGTGATTAAAATTTTCATATTTGGGACTTTATAGCTGATAAAAAATAAATAATTAATGAATAAAAATTGTCATGCCTATCCCTATGTCATCATTTACACACCCTTGTGTTATTCCAAACCTATATGAATTTGTTTGTTATACTGAACACAAAAGAAATTATTAATAAGTTTCTGTTCCCATTGACCTCCACTGTATTTTATTGCACATACAGTAAGTGGACGTCAATGGGAACTGAAACTGTTGTTAACAAATTCTTCAGAATATTTTCTTTTGTGTTCCACAGAAGACAGAAAGCCTTACAGGTTTGGAACAACATGAGGGTAAGTGAACTGATTAGCATGAAAGGTTGCCAACATAACATACTGTAAAAGTTATATATATATATATATATATATATATATATATATATATATATATATATATATATATATATATATATATATATATATATATAACTAGATATATATAACTAGATGCATATAGTATTGTATTTAATTTTAACTTGGCTCAAAAATCTGCAGGGACATGAATTGGCATGCCACTTTTGATGTGAAGGATCAGAGAGTGAATGTGAGTAACCTCTATGTCTTGTTAGAGAGAGAGCGATTGGGGGATGTCACTGCATCCTTCAACAGGGGCTCAGGTGTGGTCAAATATGCCCAGCGCTGCTGCTTCCTCATGCACACAGCCTTCATTACACACTCTCTTTGAAACATGAGGCCAGTTCATCTCTGCTCGCACGTTTTTCCACTCTCCATCGTTATACTCAAATACACACGCATGTCTAAGTCATGTAATCATCACCCACACATTAGTTTGAGGCATATCCCACTATAAATGAACTCCCCGTGATGTGCCCACTCACAATAGCACCTTTTTCAGGATTGCTCTGGTTTGCAACCCCTTTCCAAGGTCGCCACGTGCAGATAAGTGGGCAGTCAGTCAAACAAAAAGCGACATGAATTCTGAATACATATTCACAAAAAAGACAAGTCATGGATGTGAGACACACACTCGTCACACGGTCGTCCCTCATGGAATCACAAAAGAGCGCACAGACAGGCGAGAGAAAGATGATGACCCGGCTGTCCTGGGGGGTCTCTCAAAAGTTGTTTGCTTGATATATTTTATTATTTTTTTAAACATGTTGTTTTCATTGGAAGTTATTTAAGGACGCAAGACAAAAAGGGGGGCTTGTTTTTGGCATGAACTCACAAAGCTTTAAGCACAATTGAAGCTATTGGTGGAACCTTTTTTCTTTTTCGTGCTCAGAAAAACACCAGAGAATGTCCAAAATAAGGAATAGTTGATGAGATGATAAGAGCCTCAGTCGGGGGAGCAGGAAGTTGGGGGTAAATCTGCTAACTGCACCCCTGAGGGCTGGGCTGGGCCGGAGAGGGGTCAGCCTGATGAAATAGAGGCTGATGACCCCATAACCCCGGACTAAAGGAGAGGAGATCAGAACACAATCCAAAGCCTATGGTGGAAATCAAAAACCTGGAAATTAACTGAAGATTTATTTAATGCATAATCTGCTTCTTAATGAGACAATGAAAGCAGCTCCCTCTTATAAACGCTTGTGTCCTCTAGGGAGTGATACACACATTATTGTATTTACATTATCCATCTCCCACACACACACACAAACACACACACATAGAGTATATGTGCATGCCCACACACACTGATCATGTCATCAGCAGACATACTTTCCCTTGTGTGTGCTTTTATTATAATACTTATATTGTGTCACTTTAGTGTTAAGTAAATTCATAAAATATTAATAAATAGATGTATTAATTTGTTCTGATATATTATAGTAAATCGTTCAAAGGTTTGAATTATATTTCATTATAATTTTTTTATGAAAAAAAAATCTGCAAGGGTACATTAAACTGACCAAAAGTAACTGCTGATTTTTGAAATCATCATAAAAAAATCTGATTTACACAAAAACATTAGCACATCTGTTTTCAACAGTTATAATAATAATAAGGAATATTACTTTTAGCAGCACATCAGCATATTGGAATGATTACTGAAGGATACAGTAATGTGACACTGAAGACTGCATTAATGGCTGCTGAAAATGTAGCTGTGCCATCACAGGAATAAATTATATTTTAAAATATATTAAAATGGAAAAGTCATTTAAATAGTAATACTTCTTCGTAATATAACCAATTTTACTGTATTTTTCAACAAATAAATGCTGTCTTCATGAGCATTAAAGTTACAATTTTAAGAAGGATATAATTATAGATTAAATATATACAATAGGTACTTTTTTTGGCTGAAATTGTCCTACAGTGTGACAAATAAGTTGTAATAGTCCTAATATTCCACGTAACCACTCAGTTAACAAGAGGTCATAAAAACAGCATGTATAATAATACACGTATTTAAAAAAATGTAAAAGAAGTGTATCACTCCACACTGCAGGTTAACAACTCAAATTTAATTTTTAATCAGCGCTATCAGATGTAGTTATAAAGACTTTGTATTACATGTAGAAACATCAAAACCCATCTTGTTGTCTTCTTGCCAAAATGTGTCCTGCTGCAGGGAGTGATAATGCCCCCTACGCCACTGTTTGCTTATTCGATAGAGTGGATCAGTGTGTGTGAATCAGCACTTCAAACACAGAGAGATAATCAGACATGTACACACACACAGACAGAACCCGCACTCCACACTGCCAAACTCCAAAGTCTGTTTAAAACAGTCAAAGTTGTGTGACCCTTACCCTCGAGCAAATCTGTGCCACTAAAGGGGGGAAAAACCCCAATGATCTGTTTCTTAGAACTAACACTGACATTCTTCTGCTGGTATTAGTGGTAGGGCAGGTGAAAAAGTTGAAGGTGAAAGCAGGTAGTAACCCGTGCTCTCTGTCTGACTTTGGCATTTAATGGCGCTTCTAAACTGTGTCTTGTTTTGACAGATAGGAGCAAAATTAGCACTTGACCTATCTGATGTGACATTCCACCCCACCCTTTCCCTTACGCACGGCACAAGCGGTTTATGAGGGTGGTATCCTTCTCTCTCCACAGGCCTTTATTTCTAAAAGAAAAGAGGGGATGAGAGAGGAGAGCAGAAGGGGGGAGAGGTGAGAATAGATTATTGTGTGTGGGTGTTCGGTTCAACACACACAGCACATGTCTCCCCCTGCTGGTGAAGGAACGCCATTGAGAATAACGGCAGTAAAGTCTTTCAAGAACTCTAAATGTATACAAACAACCAATTATTTACAATTATATGTCAGGTTTATTAATAATAACTTTATTTTTAATGTAAGATCGTATGCAGCCATTTGTAACTTGAACGTGCTTCGGATGTCGTCCGCTTCCGGTTACAGTCCGTTATGCTGATTGCTATTACAAACCGGTATTTCTTAAATTATTTTATTTAGTTATCAAAATCATTAACTCGCTGGTTTATAGCACAAATATTTCTACTGCTTACTGCACATTGTTATTCTTTATGGATATTTAACTAAATCAGCGAAAGAATCAGAAGTTTCGCACATTTACAGAAAATTGCTTATTTCCATGTTGCAAAATAAGGTGGATTCCATAGAGCTTAGTCAGGTAGATGCACATTCGGACTGAAATATGGATGAAAACGAGGCTGTGTGGGATAGACTTACAGATATTTCAATGACACGCACTGTATAAAAGTCCTAAATCATGATATTTTCACAGCTCACAACTTTCAGATGTTTTGTCAGCTGAACAATGTTGTTAAGCTGAAAACTGAATGCACTGTACTTCTACTCCTTACAGCCTCGCTTTCGTTCATGTCAAAAATTCAATATGGCTGTACCCTGGAGTCTATAGACTGTCTGTATATAGTCAGAAACATTAAAATCAGTATTCAAGCCAAACTGTTTTTAACTATGCTTTTTGTCCTTATATCAAGTCTTCTTTTGACAGAGATATAAGGCAAAGCAGTTTGTTATGTCACACCCTCTGCATCAGAAACCCTGACTGATTCAGAGGATTGAGTTTCGAGATTTCTTCCATTTCATATTCTAATCCCATCCCAGAGGCATTTGAAATAAAGTCCTTTAAATCTGATTTAAAAGACCGGTTTGTTGAGATCTGTCTCATATCACGTCTAACAAAAGTGTGACCCAAAATAAAGGCATTGAAATGAAGCATTTAAAATCTATAGGTCACAATCAGAGCTATCGCAACAATTAACATTGAATTAAAAGGACGGAATCATGTCTGTTGCTCTTATTTAATACTGATATCATACTGTATATATTTGTTAGAAAGTTCTCCATAATACAGTGAATGATTGAATGCTTATCGTCAGAGATACGATAGCTTGTCATTTCCTGGGTTGTGTGGGAGATTAGTGCTCTAACTGCTGTTTCAGCCTTGTAGTACTTTCTCCCTTGACCTCAGATGTCTTAGTAAGACTCTGCCATATGTCTGAGTGTCTTTATTAAATGCTCACACAATTTCGACATGCTTTACAGCTTAAGGGCAGGCATATTTTTTTAAATCGTGCTTTCAACTTAATAAAATGACATACGTTTAGCCATCACGCCAGTCTCCTTAGCTCGACTTGAAGATTTTTGTAAGCGTCTCTGACCACTGAAACAAAGTCATTTCATCACTGCAAGCAATCCCAAAAGTGCTTCTTTTAGATGATTGGAAAAGCCATTGTCTCCATGTCTCGTGATTAAACCAGTTTTAGTGAAATCAGGACAATGTAGACGTGCCCTCACTGTTAGATTCTTCTTCATTTTACTGAGAAATTTGATCAAAGAAAAAGCACAGGCAGGGGATTTGAAAAATCTGAGTGACAATATTAATTTGCCGAGATGATCGGCGAATACCTCTCTTGATTTAGATGAAGTAGTCAATGTGTCATCTCTACTGGAATCAGGACGAATGTCTTAACCAAAAGAGACTGGTAGGAAAATCGCTGGAGAGAGTGTAGAAAGCAGGTTTGAGGAAGTTTAAGTATTATATCTCACGATTATCATTTTATATCTTGCAGTATTACTTTATATTGCGCAATGCGACTTTGAATTTTGCAAATGCAACATTGTTTCTCATAACTAAGACTTTATAACTCACATTATAACTTAATCTTATATCTTAAAATGTGATTTTAAATCTCACAATTGCAACTTTTTTAACTATAGCAGTATGACTCAATATCTTACAATCTTACTTTGAATTTCGCAATTGTGACTTTGTTTCTCATAAATAACTTAGAACTCACAATTTCAACTTTGTTTCTCATGTGATTTTATAACTCAACGTTGCCACTTTGTTTCTAATAATTGCAACTTAACTCACAATGTCTTACAATATTATCGTATATCTTGCAATGTAAATAAATCTCGCAATTCAAACTTTCTCTTATTATCTGCGACTTTATAACTCACAATTGTGACTTTATGGCTCACAAAATCACAATTTTCTTTCAATGTTACTTTCAATCTCACAATTGCAACTTTTGTTTCTCATATTAGTGAATTTATAACTCACTACAACAATTTTTAACACAATTTATCATTTACAATGTGAGTATAAATTGCAGTTATGATTAAAAGTCATAAATCACAGCATGATTTATATAGTCTTTTACTTTTGTTTCAAAATCATGTTTTTACAATCAAAAGTCAGAGATTTTTATTGCGAACATTTCTCATTAAATTCCTCCAAAAACAAATTATCTGGGCTATTCTATCTACATTTGAATAATTGTATAGTTCTGCATTCTTAACGCATGTCATCAGTTGTCTCACTTATGTCTACCTTTTGATTTCTTCCCAGAAATTTCAGCAGAGACATCTGCAGCAAAGTCGGTACTTCTATAAACCGTAACCGAGGATTTCTAAGCTATGAAACCAACCTCTGAGCAACAGCATTTTCCTCTGGAAAGCGGAACACAGAGGACAGAGTTCAGCAGGAGCCGGGCGGCTGTGAGGTCGGGGAGGTGCATTATTTAGTGGGACAGAAGGAGTTCGCGGGCTGGATGAGCAAACCTGTGTTCACAGGACAGGAGGAGAGATGTGGGTGGACGGAAATGTGTCTCAGGTGCGAGTCAGAAGTTTCAGCTCAGCGGCTCTCTGATCAGCCAACAAGCACATCACGCCGCGTTAGCACTGGGTAGGTGAACAGACTGTCGCATCGTGTAAAGGAACGGACACTGTTTCCTGTGGTTCTAATGCCAGAACTGAGTGGGGTGCAGGAGTGTGTGAGAGAGAGAGGGAGTAAAAAAGATAGATGGAGAGAGAGAGAGGAGTTCAGCATGAGCAGACAGATGGAAATTACCCTGGCAAGGTATCAGAGAGAAGCTGCAACAAAGACCTTTGTTTAGTTGCTTTAGAATCCCATGTTTTTCGCAAACCATAAGATGACGGCCATGCATATTCATTCACTCATTTGCATGTAAACTTCTGGTCCTGTCCAGATTAGCATTACATTTTTAAAATGCTGTTTCATGTTGGGAGTAAAGAGGAGGACTACCTTAGGCAGTCTCTAGCATCTTTTCAATCAAACACGTGAAAAAAGTCCTTCTTTTCAACAAAAGCCTCTCATGCCTGATGTCTGAACAGCTCTTACGCATAAGCCATTCTGGCTAATGTGAATATTTGAATGCACTGCTTGTGAGCGTGTGCGAATATACAGTCATATCAGAAGAACAATGTCGCGCTTTTTTCTTTAAAACAATCTTCTTGCCTCCAGGGTTGTGCAATGTAAAGGCAGGCCCAGTGTACATGGCAAAACACAACAAGCTATTTCACACTACCAATTAGCAATTGTAACATGCTGGCTCTCAAAGCCCCATTAAAATTGCCTGTGGTGTAGGGTACGTCCTCCGTTTTAATAGCTTCTGAAACTCGTTTCTGCTGCAGTAGAATGAGCCATTGAAACCTTGAACAGCAGAAGGATGGACTGGATGTTGTGCAGTTCTGCAGCGTACACTTGGACATCTGGTCAGTGGGACATTTGAGAGCGAGGCTGGACCGCAGAAGCAGGACACTTAGACTTCTATCCAAAGTCAAATGAGTACTGAGAGAGGCTTAATAGGAGGGTTAAACTGGCTGACTTCACTCTAATATGGCCTGCTTTGTCAAGTACAGAGAGTCGGAAGTTGGTAACATTAGAGCAAATTGAACTGGCATGGGAACAAGACTTTGTACGCAGCAGTTTGATCCTTTTTTTTTTTTTTGGCACAAAATTATAATGTTACATAAAAAATGTAATTTTTTTTATTTTACTTTTTAATTTTAGTATATATATATATATATATATATATATATATATATATATATATATATATATATATATATATATATATATATATATATATATATATATATACACATCATATACTTCATATTGGTTATAAAAAATTCTTTTTTTCATTTTATATGTATTTGATTGTAACTTTTTTATATATTATGTTGTCCTTTGCCACCATCTAGATTACAAAGTTAATCTTTAAATATTATTATAAATAATAATAATAATAATAATAATAATAATAATAATAATAATTTAAAACATTTAGACAATCTCAAAATGAATATCCATTTTTCATATGTTACATTGTGATGTTGTGATGCCTAAACTCACTTATATCATTTAAAATAATTGATTTTCATATTTAGGATTTAGATTTTAATTTAATTACACAAAATAGCATACAATTGTAAAAGATTTATACTATTGCTTACAGTGTTTGTTTTCTTTACTTCTTTATTTGCATTAGATCTATGCAATTACAACTTAGATGATACATGATATTATTAATATTAATTAATGTCCATTGCTTTAGATTGTGACATTGTTGGACAATGAGCGTAAGTTAGAGGAAAATGAGGTTTTCACATGTCATTTATGAATATTATGAAAGATTAATATATACCAGCTCATCACAGCACTACATTTACCATAGCCAAAATACACATAACCAGTCCTGGTTGTTTTAGTTTATAATATATATGTGTGTGTGTGTGTGTGTGTGTGTGTGTGTGTGTGTGTGTGTGTGTGTGTGTGTGTGTGTGTGTGTGTGTGTGTGTGTGTGTGTGTGTCTGTGTGTGTGTGTGTGTGTGTGTGTGTGTGTGTGTGTGTGTGTGCTAAAATTGTGTATTTACTGTTGAACTGTCAATGTCCTGTTTCATTTAAGAACTCTTGGACGTTTTATAAAATAACTTAAATTTACCATTAAGTAAACTGTGGGTATCCATCTTTATTTATGAGTCACTGAATCTGTTCACACCCGGTGTTTAAATAGGGATATTTTGGATGAGTAAAAGCAAGTGGTAAACACGCGCTCTCAGATAATGCACATTTAAACATTTAGTCTGCAGTCACTGAATAAAAACCTAGGGGATATCATCTAACAAATATTTGTGAATGCGTTATGTGCTCAACTCTGATGAAAAAAAAAAGGTGGGAGGAGGTTTTGATTTAGCACTTTCTGACGCTCAATTCCTGTAACTGTACTAAAATATATTCACAGGCAAGTGTCCATCTTAAAACAAAGCAAAACACACGCACACAGGGAAAATATACACCGTTTTCTCCATGCATATCCAGTAGAAGTGAACTGTAATTATTCCTTTGTAGCTAAAAACAGTATCATTAAGAATAATGGCATCATTAAGTACTAGAAGCTATTACTGTGGGTGAATTTGCTGCATTGATAATGAGGCTTCAGACAGGAAATGAAGATACTAATTATGGGATAAAACGCCTACTCAGTTAATTGGAAGCAAAGAGCGAAGTGAAAAGAAAAGCATTTGCACAGAAAGGAAAAAAAAAATCACTGTACAAGATAAGTTCTTGACTTTTTCTAGCATGGAGTAATGGTACAGTACAGATCACAGCCCATGATCCAGCTCTGCATCGCAGCATCACCGGGTGAAGACCTCATGTTATGCTTTTAAAATGGCACTGAACAATATGCTGTCCTCAGAAACTTACAAACCACAAGGTAAAGAATCCCTCATTAGTTGATGTATTTTCATTCAATTTGATTGAGGCATAAAATCTAAATTGATATACAGGTAACGTTTGTCTGCCATATGCTATTGAATAATCTTACTGTAATATACAGTACCCAACCTACTTTATTTTAGCAACTCAGCCTAGCATATATATATGTATGTATAAGTATCATACATGATTTGCACGTGAATTAAAATGAATTAATAAAAGTAAAACCAAAAATTTCTTGAACCATTCAAACACCAGTCTAGAAAAGCTCTGCACCGTAACGGACTCTGTTTCTGTCTGTATTTCATTTGTGCATATTTTTGCCATCCAGGAGGACCTGTTCCTGTGACAATATCTCCAAAAACCAATGACAGGTCTTCAATCCCCATCTGTGTCCAAACCTCTTTAAGGTGTCAGACGCTTCAAGCAATTGTCGCTGCCCAAGACGGAGAGCTCCTAACCTCACGTGCTCTGCTTCCTTTCGTCTTCTGTGTCACTCAGGAGAGGTGTCCAGCGGTGACACATGCCAGAGGCCATCCGTGTTCTACTTAGATTATATTTTCTGCTTCTGTCAAATACTCAAGAATGTCCTTACAGTCGACAGCCTCAAAGAATCCCATGTATGTAATGCCCCATATTCCAAGTTACTCTAGTAAACGACAGATTTACTGGACAAAATTAAGACACAAATGATTTAAGTAATTTTGGGTTGTCAGTCTCTATGAAATATTCATATATGTTTAATTGTTTAGCCCTATGTGACTATCAGAATAACTCATAGCCTTATCCATTTTTATTGCATTCAGTGCTTCAGAAGGATATATTATGATTAAGAAATCTGCAATAAATAAAAATAGTTAGCACTGTTCCAAACTCGTCCCAGACCGATGCAAAACATGGCATGTGAAATGGAATGTAAAAAAAAAAGCTAAATCAGAGAAGGTCAGCCAGGAATTCAAATGGAAGACATTTGCAGTTCCAACAAGACCGGGAGTGTGAGCAGTCCTTGCTGGAATAATTGCGGGAGCACATCTGGTGCACTTTGAAAATGAATTGGCCCAACAATGCTATGATAATGACTGCACGGTAGTCTAATAAGTTAGGGAATGCTGCATTCCAAATGTCACCCTGAGTCTGTCCAGCACCTACTTAGTTCATTTACTTGCATAGAATTTGATTCCAGCTCCCTTTGCTACAAACTCTATTCCCTGTTGAACTTGCGTTGCCATTAAATGTAGCAAAAACCTGTATTTTGCTTTCCCCCCTTAAATTTGTTTAAACTTTCAGTAAACTGTAGTACTTGCAATTTTATTTTAAATAAATCATTTTGCAACAGTAAGAAGTCTCTCACCAAAGCTGGATTTTTCTGATAAAAGGAGTAATATTGTGAAACATTTTTATTTAATTTTAATATAATTTAGATTGTGATAAAAAGCTGAATTTTCAGCAGCCATTACGCTAGTGTACTTCAGTGTAACAGTTCTTTGTTAACAACAGTTAACTTACTATCTTTGTGGAAAATATGATACATGTTTTTAAGGATACTTTGAATAATAGAAAGTTCAAAAGAACAGTATTGCAGATTAACAAATTAAATTACGGTGCTATGTGTTTTTCAGTTGCGGACAGATTTTAGAAATGTTTAACTTGGTTAAAAGAGTCGTTCTTTTTGCAGGTTGTTTTTCGTACTACTAGTCATGTACATACATAAAAAAAAAAAATGGGTTGTTGCCATTCATTCATTTGGTCCAAGATACTTCTTTTTTATTTTTTATGGTGAGGTCAATTCATAGGTTATACCTAAAAGTAATTTGGTCTGACAGGGACTGTGCTTCAAGGTTTACACATCCACAAATTGCTCCTAGTCAACCGAACATTCCTTCACATCTCTTTCATATCCACCGTGCCAGTGTGAGTGAAACGCAGAGGGTTCTATTCTCATTCAAGGCCTGTAGTGAGGGCCCATTTTGGCTGTTGATCTGCAGTGGGCTGGTTTCTCTGTGGTGGATGCCCTAAAGGCAGCTGCACTCCCAGTGAGTCCCACCAGTCCGCTGCGCTTTGCTTGCTCTGCCTGGCAAGCATCTTCAGCTCACTCATTATCACATCCACTGATGTATGTATTCTTGCAAGAAATCTTGTCAGGCTGTTACTCGCCATCCAATTAGGCAGCTCATCTGCACTCACTCACCAAGCAGAAACGCTCAACAAGGCCCACGTGTGTGTGTGATTGAGATTTGCGTGTTTACTTGCGTGTGCTAATAACGACCTGCGGCGCCACCTGCTGTAGGGAGCAGTAGCCCTGTGTTACAACGCCTTCTTTCGACAACATCTGGCGAGCCCAAGGCGCCAGAAGAGAGCAACAGAGCGGAATAAGGAGAAAGATGGTCGCCTTGTAGCCGTGCACAGGCCTCGGCAAGAACCCCTTCTGTCAGATAGCGCTGCCATTGATGTGCCATTCCCCTTGTTGCCTCCTCGTTAGTCCATGCAGTAAATTAATACAATTAAGCACAGTTTTTCTCCAGGCCCACGTGGGTATTGTTCGGAGTGTGTGCTCAATGAAACCTCAATCCCCCAAGCTCATGTGTTTTACAAGGAGAGAGCGAGCGAGAGAGAATGGGGTATAAGGTTAGCTGAGGAGGCCAGCCGTTCGTTTTCAATGTGACACAGATGCGTTCATTTGTAAGATAAGCATTAAGTGCTCGCTAATTTATCTACGTTCGGTTACATCTGGCAGACATCAAGCAGGGTAAATTAAACAGCAAAGTTGCACTCGGAAACTTAGCAAAACCCTCACGCTTCACCTCATGCGAAATTGTCCACCGGTGAGGCGCGAGCAAGCCGGCGTTACGGAACAAATTTTCACCTTGACCTTCTCGCACCATGTTTGAAGTCATTCACCGAGCTATGTGACAGTTGAGGGCGGCATCGCGTTATCGGCGTGTAAATCTGGCCACAGGAACATTGTCTACAGTGCTTTGTAAGATGTGCAGCCCAATCAATGAGGAATGACAGCACCTGAGCCTTTTTTCCCCCAATTGAGTCGATATCGTTGGCCGCCACTCCCTGGGTACTTAGCAGATGTAAACTATCCCACGGTCAGGCTCACGCTAACCTTAACCTTCATTTGCTCAGTGTGTATTTAAGTGTGTCTTTTTCACCCCGCCATGAGCTATGGAAAGCGATAGCAGTCAACAAAAGACACAAACAGTGTGAAGCACTTAAAACAAGCGCTCCTTTCCAGGCGTGCACTACTTCCCCTTTGGCTAAAAGCTGCCAGGACATTGGAAGTACCAGGAGAAAGTGGTGTAAATAAAAGCCACCCCCTGAAGCCTGGAGCTTGGATCATACTGTGTCAGTTCTCTCCAAGTATAATAGAGGTGGAAACCCAACAGCAGCCGAGACCATGATACCACATAAAGTGCTTTGTGAACAAACAAGACATGTAGAAACGGGAAACTGCTGTTTAATACAGTTAAACCGTTGCGCTGCCTCACAAGGTCCTCTGAGATGATGTTGCCGTGTGGCAGCTAAACGTTGTCGTCTCCCGTGGTTGGGGAGGATGGTATTTTTTGTCCCCACCACCCCCTCTCTGCTGCTTCCTCTGCCCCTGACAGAGAACAAAAAGGTCAGTTGTACCCTCGGCTGCCTTTGGAGCACGCTGCGCGCCGTGTTTATCAAGCACGCTAATCTATTCTTGTTACTCTCCACTTCAGAGGCAGGCACTCATCTGCGCCCTCCCTCCGCCCCAGCCTCCACCGGTCCCCCAGGGGCGGCGCTGATGGCATCTGGCCGGCGTCCAGCCAGCGCTGGAAAGATGGCACGGAGCTGCCATTAAAATCAATTACATGGGTCAATGTTTTTATTAGAGGATTTCTACTCAAACTAAGTCATCAGGATGGCAATGCAACTGCTGTTTCCCCTATCACAAAGCCCCCTCCTCACCCCACGACCTTTCTATACCCACCTCTAAAGACTCGATAAAGTGGAGGCAGGAGGAGCATCTGAGGCCATCGAAGGTTGTGCCCTTTTTTTATTCTTCTTTTGTTGTCACCTATGTGATGCAGTGACTATGAAGCAGTGTGTGCCAATGTCATTAGCATGTCTGGACTAGAGCTTGTGTCTTAAAGATATCATCCCTCCTTGAGGATGAAAGAATATAATTATCCCTTTTGCTGCCCTTGCGCACTGGTATGTGATATTCCAAACTTGTAAACAACTGTTGTTGTTTTTAACCTCCACCTACAGGTAAAACATGTTACATCAAACACCATTAAACAAACCACACACACTGTGATATCAGAGCAGCAGCGGGCCCTTGAATTAAACATTTTACTGTTATTAAAGCAACAACAGTTTTTTCTTTTTCACATACATATGTTAAAAGCCAGTTACTCACCGTGGAGTTTCAAGAGGGTTTGCGATCACCTTCCTATTGTTCTAGACATATTCACAGAAGCACACACACATACATGCGTGGTAGGTGTGAATCCAATGAGGCGCTTTGACCAAAAGAACCCTCATGGACTATTGTGGTCCGTCTCTCTTATGTTCCTGTCCCTGAAGTACTTCTGTTGAGCAGGGACAGGTAACGCCGCTAGCAGCGCCTGGATTCAAACTGCCATTATTCTTCTCTTATGTGTCTACCCATACAGTGCAATCCACAAAAAGATCAACTAGACATGTTCTTCCACACCGATGTGATGTAATTGTTCTATTATTCATTTCCTTTCAGCCCATTGTAGAGCTGTTCAGTTTATAGTCTGGGAAAGGATTAGCATTTTCGCTAAAATTAGCCGTTTCCAGTTTATGAGTAAAATAAGGTCTGTGCATTTGGAGAACTGTTGTCGCTCTTATGCTAAGCATCTTTAGCATCTTTGTGTTTTTCAAATCAGAAGACTCAAAAATCCCATTTAAATTGTGATTTTGTTATATATATATATATATGCATTATTTTAAAATCCATTTGAAATTCCGAAAAGAACCCATGTTGAATTAGACTTCAGTGTTGGCCTTATTGACAACATGATTCGATTGGAATTGCTTACCAAAATCAAACACTTTAGTCCTGGCAACCAGGTACATTGCATGCTTCATACTGATCTATCGCGTAGCTCAAACTGGACATCCAAATAGAGGGAAGTTGGATGAGGTCAAGGAAGTAAATAAAAGTCCCCGTTCAAGTCTTCCAAAGTCATCAGGGCCTAAAGCCAGGGGTGCGGGAGCGTTCCCTTTCCCTGTGGAGATGACCCCTCCTGTGCTCTGCAGAAGGCCATGCTTCAAACAGACCCACTCAAGAGCCCTGACCTTTGAGAGAGAGTAAGAGAGGGCAAAAGGGGGGCATAGGAAATTGTGAAAGACAGGCTGATATGTAAAGAGAGGGAGCGAGGATGGACGAAAGTCAGAAAAGAGGTTAACACCATATGAGATTTCACAGCAGTGACAAAATTTGTCAATAACTCTACATGAGAACTCTACATTCTTCCCTGAGGCGCAGATAATGGCAATTTCGAAAGAAAATAAATTTAGAAGAGTCTGATTTTCAACCTTACGAAAAAGAAGTTTATTCAAGTGTGCTATCAGTATACTTCTTTTAAACTAAAAATGGTAAAGTATGCTTTTAGTTTACTTTTTATGTAATTCTCAGAAATGGGCTTTATGTACTCCTCAGAAATATTTAAAATGACATTTAAGTATACTTGACTTATACTTACATAAATTCTAAATATATTTGAGTTAACCCTCAGATGGTTTTTGGGGACTTTTTGACCCAAAATGACTTATTGCTCAAATAAAAAAAATAAAAAAATCCCTTTGTCCAAATGGTATGAAACCTTCTAAGGCTCTCAACACTTTCTAGATCTACAAAAAAAAAAAAAAAAATTGGAATGATATCTGTTTTTATGTTAGCATGACACTCTCTGGAGATCCCGCAATCAAAATAAGATTAAATTCATCATCAAACTCAGAAACAACGCAGAACACATCGACAGAAATGGCACAAATGAAGTGGCACACTTCCACTAAAGCAAAAAAAACATCTACAATGCTAAATTATATTGCTCACAACACGCGTACACACACACACACACATATAGAGGAATACATTTTTGAGATGATAAAAACTGTTCTCTTATCATTTGTCAAATAAAATCATCCAAAATGCAGAACCAACACAAATATAAAATGGTGACACTGACAGCAACAATGTGTACACACACACACACACACACACACTTGTGAGGTTATAAAAAAACTATTCTCTTATAATTTTTTCCAAAAAAATCATGCAAAATGCAGAACCACCAAAGAGGGAGAGAGAGTGAGAGAGAGATGACAGGATGAGACAAAACAATTTAACACTCACACACACACACAAACCCACTCCAACCCCGTCTACAGAAGTCATGTGGTTTACCATGCCTGCCTGCCTTATTTTAAAACTGCGTTTTCCAAAAAATGGGTATAAATGTTACATTAAATCATTTAAAATTATCCATGTTATCCCCATGAATGATAGTTAGAAATCTGGGTCTTTTATAAAGTGAATTTTACATAAAATGCAGTTTTTTTGTAAAAAGCCTATTTAAATAAATAAATATTTATTTATTTATAGAAATTTAGAAGATATCATAAATCCTCCAAAAACTGCACAAATGTTGAGTAAAAACAGAGTAAAATTACATTTGTAAAAAAAAAAAACATAAATAAATACTATTATCTTGTTACAAAATTAAATGCTATTGTCTGGGGTTTCTGGAGACCCCAAAAAACACGAGTGTGGACAGGAAACGAAGACCATCAGAGGGTTAATCTCCTAGAATCCATGTTTTCATTATTATGTGGCAGAGGACGCTAGTACCCATCTTCTGCACAGAATTAAAAAAAAAAAAACACACACACAAGTGAAGAATCATCGATTCACGATCATCTGACATGAGACAGCATCAAAACTGTAACGTTATGGAATAAAATGTCAACAGGTAAAGAAGTAATAACTACAGTCAGGCTTAAAATGCTATTTCTTTAATTTTTATGAAACTTACCCACATTAAAGTGTTTATGTAAGAATGCATGAAGCTAGATTTTTTTGTTTGTTTGTTTACAAGCAGATTCCCTGTTCTTTCTTTGGAATGAATATACAAATTCATTTACATTTATCTGACGCTTTTATCAATTGCTATGTATGTCAGAGGTCGCATGCCTCTGGAGCAACTAAGGGTTAAGTGTCTTGCTCAGGGACACATTGGTGTCTCACAGTGGACTCAAACCCGGGTCTCTCACACCAAAGGCATGTGTTTTATCCACTGCGCCAACACCACCCAAATTCAAACCTAAGCAGGGACATAGTAGTTTCCTTAAAGTATGATGTAAAGTTCACTTAAAGAAATCATATCAGTATACTTGTAGTATAAAACTGCTAAACTAGTATTTTACTGAGTATAAAATATACTTGAACTTAACTTAAGTATACTTAATAAAATAAACTTACTTCTTTTTGGTAAGGGCAGTGTCGACACTGCCAGACGTATTATGCTAAAGCTGAAAAATGTTACCGTTTGTAATGTTACAGATTTAAGAAGGGACATCTAATCAAATGTTTGCATTACATCATGTCTACAAAAATGTCTGGGCCCCCTTTTTATGTCATATGTGAGTTATCTTGTGCCTTTAATTGCAGATGATTTTACGCATTCCTGGATTGTTCTGTTCAAAACTCATCTTGAGTTGTTTTTATATCAATAAGTCTGTTAGTTTCATGTACAGTAGCTCATTTTTTAATGTAAACAGTATTTGATGCCATTAGAAAGGCAAACCTGAAACCACAACCATGTGCCCACCCTCCTCAACCCACCAGAAGCAAGTGTACGCCTTTTTTTCTTTTTCTTGGAAACTTGTAAGTGCGTTTACGTAAATTTGGTTGATGAAGAATTATTATTGTTATTTGTGTCTCATGAAGAAAACACAGACTGCAAATACATTACTAAGTGTGAAGTTGTCAGTCAACAGTCAACAGTCCCCCCCCCCCCCCCCAAAGGACATTATAGTGGTCCCCTCTCAACCTCTGGGACCTATGAACCCTGTCTCCCTTTCCCTTCCTTTGTGGCACCCCTGACTATAAGTTACATATAAAGAATAGGGTTGGATCTGTTTATAAACTCCCGCAATCATGTGGATGTGTAACATTTACATTTATGCGTTTAGCAGACATTTAGTCTGAAAGAATAAATATTTCATTTGAAAGAATTAAAGCGTCAAGGGAGTCAATTTATTTATGGATGTCAGTTGTTTACAAAAATATTTTAGATGCGTGTATATATATCCCTTCACTATTTCTAAAGGCATGATCTTTATACCACCCGACTGTCTCTATCCTTGGCCTGCCCCAGTGTTTCATCCAGCCATCGGGGCTGCTTACAGCATATGCGACTTTCTCCGCTCTCCGCATCTGGCCCCTGACCCATTCTGTCTCTCTTTTTTTGACTCTTCTAAACAGGTGTTCACTAAATGATTATAAATTGGTGGCTGAGTAAACATTCATCGTGGATCCATGCAGGGCCTGGGCTAATATAATTAGAACCCAAACATCAGGACAGTGATGCCTCCCCATCTGTCCATTTTGTCCTCCGCCATGCAACTTTAAGGAAAAAACGGATGAATGGATGGAGAAAAAAGATGAGTGCCCGTCCCCTGTCGCCCTCTGCCAAGGCATTGAACAGCACGCTCGATTTGTGAGATGGGGCAGCTGGCCTATACCTGCAAGCATCTTGAGAAAGGACAGTAAATGTCTGGAAGAGTGTGTTAGTGAACATGTGTACATGAATGTGTGTGTGAGCGCTGTGTTTCTAGAGGATGAGCAAGGAGATGGCAGGTTCCTAAGGGATGAGGAGGAGATCTGTCTCAAGGACACACAATGCTCATCTCTCTAGCTCACCCTCCGTTTATCCCTCGCTTTCCTCCCTCATCTCAACCTCACCTTGCCCGCATTCAATTACACTCTGTCAAAAACTTATTTTGGGCCCTGCTTCCCAAAAGTGCTTGGCTTTGTAAGTCACTTTCACAACATAAGGGAATATATAATTCAAACCCATCAAGCCAATTTCAAAGATTTACTTGCTTATGATAAGGGCAATAAAAACAGACCATTGACAAAATAATGTTGAAAATGAAACTGAAAACAAAAGCCTATATCAGGTAGACTGGCTCAGCAGGAGACCAGTATAATAGTTAAACCAGTCTGTTTGCTAGTCTTATCTGTTCTCCCAGGCTGGTCTGGTTAGCCAGTTTACGTGAAGGAATGGATACTCCCTAGTTTTTTTTTTGTGTGTTTTTTTTTTTTTTTTTGTGTTTTTTGCTCAGCGTAATGAGCTGCTTTTAGCTGTGCTTAAAAACACCCACAACTGATGGTTATAAAATGAATTAATTAATCAATCAATCAATTAATTTTATTAATAAATAATAATACTGTAATGTGTAAACTTAACTGGCTAATTCAGTGCAAAAAAAAAAAAATTCATTAAGTATTTTTTTCTTATTTTTTTATATTTATTTATAAATTATTTAAATATGTTTTTTTTGTTTGTTTTTTTTTGTTTTTTTTTTAAAGCAAAGAAAACTAAAATATCTAAACTTGCTTAAATCATGCTTTTTTTTTTTCAGTACAATCTTTTACTGTTTTTTTCCAGTCTGTTACACACAATGCAGCATTGTTAAATCAAGTATGAAAGTGCAAAAATTATTTTAAAACAAAATTCTGTTTGGACGAGTCACATTCCATGCTATTGTAAAATAATTATCTATCTTAATTTTCTTGCAATTTATTTTCTAAAATAAAAATGTTGTTGTATGCATGTTCAATACAAATCAGGAGATATTTTGTGTTGTTGCCTTAAGAGTTGCATTAAGGGGGGGGGGGGGGGTGAAATGCTATGTCATGCATACTGAGTTTTTTACACTGTTAAAGAGTTGGATTCCCATGCTAAACATGGACAAAGTTTCAAAAATTAAGTTGTACGTCTGAAGGAGTATTTTTGTTCCCAAAATACTCCTTCCGGTTTGTCACAAGTTTCGGAAAGTTTTTTTCGAGTATGGCTCTGTGTGACGTTAGATGGAGCGGAATTTCCTTATATGGGTCCTAAGGGCATTTCTGCAGGAAGAGCGCGCGCTCCCGTATAGCGAGGCTGAGCAGCACAGACATTTCAGTGATCAGAGCGATTCACTGATCAGAGCGAGAGCGTCGCGAAATGTCACAAAAGAAATGTGTTTTTGGTTGCCAGGGCAAGACAACCCTGCACAGATTACCAAAAGAGAAACAGCATTAAGGTACCAGTGGATGGAGTTTATTTTTACAGAGCATCAACGGAGTTGTGCAAGTGTTTGTGTTTGTTCCCTGCATTTCGAAGATGCTTGTTTTACAAACAAGGCCCAGTTTGATGACGGATTTGCACATCGTTTATTTCTTAAGGATGATGCAATCCCAACGAAAAAGGGTCACGATCGTGTGTTGGAACCGCAGGCGGTGAGTAAAACTGCTTCAGATATCTCTGCCTCCTTGTTAGTGCGTCCGCCTCCTATCGGAGACCCGGGTTCGAGCCCCGCTCGGAGCCAATCGTTGCTGATGCTGCTCTCGTTCAGTTTCAGCCTCTGGATCTGGTTCTGGATCGTAAATAAATGGCTGAATCTGATTGTTAGCCATGGTTTGTTTTGGATGATGGTTTTTCCCTCACGATAATGTCACAGCTTCCAAACGCTCTCAACGCAAAAGCCTACTGGCGCTCGTGATTCTCTAGCTCCGCCCACACGCCACGCCTCCAGCCGGTCGTGTTTTTCCGGGAAAAATCGGTACAGACTATCTTTCTCTTATGAATATAATAAAACTAAAGACTTTTTGGAGTTATGAAGGATGCAGTACTACTCTATAGGTACTCAAGATCAACAGGATATTGAGTGAAAATGAGCATTTCACCCCCCCTTTAAAGAAGATGTATCTAGTAACTAGGATTGGTTTGTCTACACTTTGATCTTCTGAAGGCATTTCAATATCTATTTCCATTTTGTTTCACCTTCTGTTTCTTTCTCGCACCAGAAGAAGCTCTTCTGCACTGCTGAGTCTTCCTCTGAAACACTCAGGCAGAAAAAAAGTTGGGAAATGAACACCAGTCTGACCAGCAGAGGCCTGAAGGTCTGCCATCTGCCACCATGCCGGAGTCGCGGCGGCGGCCACCTTCAGAACATATGCATCAAAGTCCTGGTTGAGTTGACTGAAGGAGTCCTGCAGAAAGCCAACAGAAGTCCTGCTTCAGGGCTGAGGACCGAAACCAGGCTGCTCAGCAGAAGAGGAGCTGACGGCCATCTTTGCCATCTCTGTTCTCCAGTAAGGCCCACCAAGGTCAGAAGGACAGCATGCCGGTGAGGGCCCGCCAGCAAAGGAGGAAGAGAGCTTGGCAGCGACTGCTCTCTCGCTCTGTCCCTATCTGTGTCTGTCAGGGCCTCAGGCGTTCTCCTTAACAAAAAGCTCACAGAGGGGAAAAACACTGCAACTCTTTTATCCCTCGTTCTCCTGCTACCAGAATGTAGAAGGAAGGACTGGGCATGCCATGACAGCAGTGGGCCCATTTGTTTAAATTACAAAGGAATTCTGTTATTTGTTGTTAAAGGGATAGTTCACCCAGAATTTAAATTTGGTCATTATTTACTCACTCTCATGCCGTTCCAAACCTGTATGCATTTTTTTTTCACCTGGTACACCAAAGATACATTTTGATGAATCTTAACACAGTTCAATACAACGTTAAACTCTAAAAGGACCCCAAAAGTGCTCCATATGGCTATAAACTACATTGTCTAAAGGACAGACTGAAATAACTCTATGTAAAGCCTGAAAAATTAATTTTTAAATTAAATCTTGGGATATATTTTGGCATGCTAATAAGTAACTAGTTAATAGTGAGAATTGTTCCTTAAACTAAAGTGATGCCAGAATACCTTTATAGTGCATTATACATACTGTTAGGAAATATACATATATTTTAATATATTATAATATATTTAAATAAATATTATTTCCTATATTATATTTATTTTTGTATGTGTTTTAGTTATTATAACAGGCAATAAAAAGCAAACACAAAGGAAACACATCCCAGATCTGTGAACAAATCTTTATTTCGAGTCAGTTCTATTCTAGAAACCAGTTTATCTGGTTTACAAAAAGCTGGGATTGTTGAAACCATTGACACCAATGGGCTCTATATGATCAGTTTGCTCAATGATTTTGGTAAATGCAGTCCTGACAGATTTTCTCTCTCTTTGGAGAGGGTAAACTGGTATTGGAGTGTCTCCTCAGAGACAGATGGGGTTTGTGGGTGGCAAGGCTGTGGGCAGTCCTTCCTGACTAAAGGGTTAATAGCCAGTCCACAGGGCTGTTCCACCTGCTTTTTAATTAGTGTTTTCAGTGCTCACTCGCCCATGCTTATGTGTCAAGTTTGAGCAAGTATTACAGGTTTAGCAGTCACAATTCAAAATAAACATAAAAATAATCATCATTGTGGATCAAAATAAAACAACATTGTGTAGCTTTAAACAGTCCATTTTAGTACAGCCATGGTTTTATTTATGTTAATTATGCCAAAGAATACATCAACAGTAGGGAGACAGCAGACACACACGCACGCACACGCACACACACACACACACACACACACATATATATATATATATATATATATATATATATATATATATATATATATATCAAATGTTGAATTAACCTAATGTGTATTTTTTATCTAAATAATTAAATGTACTTAATGTTTTAATTAATACAATATTTATGATTCTTATTTTTTATTTAAAATGTATTGTTTTAATTAAATCAGCATAATTAAACCAACAATTCTGAGTATTGGACACCACTTGACCACGTCACATGATATTTAACAGCCACTGTTTTGTTACCAACATTACTCAAAACATCTATGTGTTCAACAACAGATTTTTTTTTTTTTTTGGGGGGGGGGGGGGGTAAACTATCTCTTTAAGGAGTTTGAGTAAATGCAGCGTTATTTATTTATTTACCTTCAGATGTAGCTTACAGTATGTACCTCCTTTGCGTTGTATTACTTTGCCTGTGTTTAACTGCTTTCATTAATAACATGGACAAGCTGAATATTTTATTAAAATAGTGAATTATTGCAGTCTAAATATGGCCACAAAGTATAATCAGTTAAAATGAATCCAATGAATATATATTTTCTCAAAGTCAAATCATGTTCATCATTCCAGTACATTTCTATCCACCATACTTGCAAAATCAAAACTTTTTTTTTTCTCTCTGTAGTGCCAGAGGGGTACAGGTGAAAAGCTTGCCCTATGTGGCACTAAATAAATCAGCACAACCTTTGGCTTGACCTTTTTTCATCCTGCGAACTTTTCCTGACCTTACAAGACATGCCCGGATTAAAGGCTCTTTCGTGTGGCTCACCGGTGACCCAGCACCTCCGCCCCTCCGCACCCTACCTATCTCCTTTCTGACTTCACTCCCTTCCCTCCCCTGTAGGCAGATGAAGTTCAATCCATCCCTACTTTTGTTTCATATCCTTTAAGGTCTATCACTTCAAAAGCTGCAGCTCACTGCGGCCACCACTGAACGCCGCAAGAGGCAACTCAAGAATCACCTCCATTAATGCTGTCAGGACCCTGAAGACCTTCAGCTCCATTCTGGGGGGCACCTCCGTCTGCCTCAGGGGGCTCCCTAAGCCCCGTGGCACCCGGGGGCCATGTAAAGGATATCAAAGATGAAACATCAATGAGAGCCACTTGAAGGATGCACAACAAAGCTGGAGAAAAGGCCACGGCAGAAAATATGATGCCAGAAAACTTGCCGGGAATTGAAGAGAGATGAGATGTTCTTCTTTTGAAACATAACACAGAAACGTCATGTAGTAAAACAACCTTTCAGGTAAACATGATGCTGGCATTATGACAAATGCAGATAGTCTACTAATACTCTAATGACTGCTAGTTGAGATGTAGTTGCAAAGTTATTTACTGTATAGGCAGTTGAATGTCTAAAGTGGAATATCAGTATAAATTGTTACGAAATAAGTTAATTTTAAAGTGACAGCAAAACATAATGTTACAAAATAACTTTTCTATTCATGAAGGAATCCTAAAAATGATCCATCAGAAAAAAAAAAACATGTTTAGCAGCACAGATGTTTTAACATTAATAATAATGATAGCATCAAAATCATATAAGAGTGATTTCTGAAGGATCATGTAATAATGGCTGCTGAAAATTCAGCTTTGCCACCACAGGAATAAGTTACTAATTTACGCACATGGCTTGCAGTAAAAAAAGTAGGCTAAATCATGCACACAATTTACTAATTCGTTCCCTCAATTTGCTAAATCTTGTACACAATTTATAAATCAAGAGAACGAATTAGTAAATTGTGCGGATGATTTAGCAAATTGAGGAAACTAAACAGTAATAGTGTGCACGTTTTAGTACATCGAGGGAACAAATTTTTATTTTGTTCATAAATTTATTTTTTCTTGCATGTCATATGCAGGGCTTCGTAATTTACAATACATATCAAAAACATTTAAATATGTGTATGATATTTGAAACTTTGTTTTCCTGTAATACAGAATATTGTGTAATTATGATTTACAAGAATGGTTTGAGAAGTATATTACTTAATATTGGTTGCTTCTCTCAGCAAATATATCATATATGTTTGCTGAGAGAAGCAACCACACATACAACCATCCGGATTATTTTCTCATTGGTGTTCATGCAAATGCAGATTTTGGCAGTCAAGTCACATCTTTAAAAATTAACAGCGGCATGATTAATTGTTTTGTTAATTTTTACCAATGTGTGTATTTATATATATATAGGTATGTACACAGTATATAAAGTTTGGAGACCCCTTCTCATTCAAAGAGTTTTCTTTATTTTCATGACTATGAAAATTGTAGAGTCACACTGAAGGCATCAAGGGCTATTTGACCAAGAAGGAGAGTGATGGGATGCTATTTATGAACACTTACTTTTATTTTTTATTTTCTAGCTGAATTCAATTCCAATGTATAAATTTGTAATGAATAAAAAATTCTAAAATTTTCTTTTGTATACAGAAGAACAAATCAACAACCATCCGTCACAAAAAAAAACTAAAAAACTAAAAGAAAATCGGTCAATACATGTTCCTAAACATGGATTACATCTTTCAGAGAAAACAGGCAGCTGTTCTATCCTGAAAACACAATCCTCTCAGTCCTTTGTGATGGCCTAGTTTATCTGAAAGTTGTCCCCAAGCAGCAGCTAAAGGAGTCAGTCCAAGCGTTTGGAAAGCTACTAAAGGATCAGGGATCAGTCTGATTATGATCCTCTGCACTATTCTACTCCAGCCTTCTGGGTCGCCCTGCTTACCTCCTTTTTCACATTTAGGCAAGTGAACAAAGCACGGATCTGGCATTGTGGATTAGCAATGTACCTTTTTACCTGATTTGGAAGCTTGAAGCGGAGAATGTTTTATCGGACAGCGTTATCCCATTAATATAGCTTCTTTTGTATCTGTATCTGTGTCCTATTTAAACCGGAGGACCGGACCTCCCCACAGTCCTTTGGAGGGTGCAGGAGGATCACCACAGAAATACACTGATTAGTCGATCGCTAACACCTTTAGGGGTGTCAGAGGATTTCTCTGAGAGCGTCTCAGCAAATCTTACGTAGTCTGCTGCTGGCATGATAACATTGTTAGCCGTTCTGAATGCGTCATGAAAACCATTGCTCCAAATTTACAGATCGTCTGAATGCTCTCGACATTGCTCCTCAAAAGCAGCTCATGATTTAGTGAAGGAGGGTTGGAGGCTGGGCAAGTGAGCGGGCCATGTGTTTGTGAGAGGAGATGGCTCCCTTCGCACGGCCACACACACATACACACTAACCAGCCAGGATGAGCGGCTTTTTTGGAGCCAACGGAGAAAACATGGCACAATATGCTGGGAAGTCTGGAGGTGACTGGAGAGCGAGCTGATAAAGGATGACCCGTGAAATCCTGCATTTGCAAACAAACACACGGCTGTTTGATAAAGCTTAACGAAACACAGCACGCGGGGAGAGGAAAAACAGAACTACGATCAGGCTTCTTTTTCAGTATCTCTCGTGTGATGCTGAGATAAAGCTGCACTTCTGACACCATGCCTAAACTTCCAGCCAATGAGAGCAGAGCATAGTTCTACACACTGAAATTAAATCTTCTTCATTAATTGTGACATTTCAATTGTTGTCAGTGTGTGTTTGTGTGGGGCAGGGTTGGCCTACAAAGAAAATGGCCTCATAAAAATACGAAATAATGTCTTGAAGTCTGAAACTGCTAGAAGAGTTAGATTCATGGGTACAAAAATCTTTGACGGAAACATTGACGCTTATTTACCGCTTCTCAAACTGTGCATTTTCATTATGTCTTAAGCTACAAGAGATAAACATGACAGATGTGTGGCCGTACTTCATCGTGACCATAAATGATGCTAGAGTAGCAATATGTAAAGTGGTTTTGGCTGAAATATAGATTTTACTACTGTACTACAACCGTTTAATTTCTAACCTGAATACACAACACCCGTTAACATTATTCTAAGTTCAGTTCCCAGTTTGCCTACCTAAATTGAATCACCTACACTTTGGTGTTTCAGTAAAAATGTATTTAGGTGAATCACTAAAAATCATTGTCTGAGCAAATATAATGTGACAGAAAGAACCCAGTGTCTTTAAGATAATGATTCCCACTAAACTCAGATCGTAAATTTGCTGAAAGGGCTACATGTCCATAACTCTGGCTGCCTGCCTGCATATTAGCATATTACAGACAGACCATTAGATGAATGTGTGTGTACCCCTAATATCAATGGCTTAAAGTATAGTCACATTAACAACATTTCAGCTACATTTTGTGTGTAAAAAAACAACAACATGTGAATCTCTCTGATCACATGGATTCCGAATGGATTTAAATTCCACAGCGCGTCGAAGCAATCTTTAATTTACACAAACACATATTTAAACAAGCAAAATGTAAACATGCTTACAATATTACAATAAATCCAACAGTCCTTTTCTGCTGAATTAGCCTTTAAAATATAAATATAAATATTAGAACTTTCACATTGAGACAAAATGCATGCTCCCATCCTTCATGAGGACATCTGGAAGGCTAAAACCCTGTTTCCCTTTGTTAAGATCGATGTTAAAACAAAGCTGTGTCCGCAATCCATTTTGCCATTGGGAAACAAAAATGCTGTTGGCATGCACTGCAATTAAGATCTTTTAAAAGAAAAGCAGCAATGGAAAACAACAATCCTTCAACTGTGAGGCATCATCAGGCACCTACGATTTGCACAAATAAGCATAAAAACAAACAAATAGTCCATTATCTCCTTTTGAAATCTATAATGTGTAATTTCTTTATCTTCCTGATTATGGTACTTTGTGATGCTTGAATGGGAAGCCTTGCAACCTCCCCCTTTCTCGCCACTACAACAAACCGCCAAAAAAACGGAGAGTGCATTGAAATCCACGTGGGTAGAGAAATTGAAGGGGTTAGGGCGAGGAGCAGGGTGTAATGATAACCTTGTTGGGATGATCCTTTCGCTTCGGTTCCATTTTCTCCAGCTGCATCACTTTGCTCTCTCTGCATGAATGAAGGTAAATCTGCAAGAAACCTCCCACTTATTTTATTTTCGGCTCAGTTTCCCATAATTCCTCCCCCTTAAATTGTTTGCACAACAATGCTGCAAAACATCTGCAAAAACAGATAATTAATGTGTCAAGTCAAACTAATGCATTTCATATGAAGACTATGCTTCACTGGTTGTAATTATAACACATCTCTCTCTCCCTCTCTCAGTCTCTCTCTTCCCACACACACCTTCCACCCCTCTGAAATGATTACTTGTTTGATAATGCCTGGCGTCACATGGAAGCACTTATTCATGGAGTGTGTGTGCTCAAATGTGTTAGCCACCTCCACCTTGATGGTTCGCTGAGCAGAAACTACACAGTGTCCATGTCCAAACCTGTGCTCAGTGGTCAGTCTGGCCACCCATCAGAGAGGATGTGCTTCAGTTCTTTTTGTTTGAGGAAGACACATAAAACCAACCCAACCAATGCAGGTGGTCTTAAACCTTTTTTTGTAGTTTTAAGTTCTTCTCACAAGAGTAATACATTTTCATTTTAATAATTTTAATTTATAATATTATTTATAATTTAATTTTAAGAATAATTAATAATAGTATATATATATATATATATATATATATATATATATATATATATATATATATATATATATATATATATATATATATATATATATATATATATATATATACACATAGTACTTAAGGAACAAAGACTTTAAAGATAAACTTTTCTTGAAAAAAAAAGTGTAACATGCCAGTGTTATTATAGTATCATTGAGATACTATTTTTTTTTTTTTTTTTTTTTTTTATGTTTAATCAGTCAGGGTTATTGTAGTTAACTAAAACTGAAATAAATAAAAAGATGAATAAATAAAGAATAAAAAGATAAAAGTGTCTCAATAATACTGCAATAACACTGGAATCAGTGTTTTTAGTTTTTATTTAGTTTTAGTTATGAATTGTGATTTTATATAGTTTTCAATTATATTTTTTATATATTTTTTGTTATTTTTACTAATTTTAGTGAGAAATGATGCCAACTAACTGAAATAAAATATTTTATTACAAATAACTACAATGTTTTTATTTTATTTTTCTATTTTTTATTTTATGGTTTTCATTTTAGTTTCTCTTTTAGTTAACTACAATAACCATAACATAAACTCTTGTTCAAAAACTCTTTTATGCTCACCAAATCATACAATTATGCTGTATATTATCATAATACAAACACTAATATTGTGAAATATTATTAAAATAACTAATTATATATATATATATATATATATATATATATATATATATATATATATATATATATATATATATATATATATATATATATAATTATGCTGAATTGTCTGCATTACTCCAGTCTTCAGTGTCACATGATCCTTCAGAAATCATATAATATACTTTTTTATCATCGATGTTGTGCAGCATATTATTTTTGTGGAAACAAAATATTATTTTGGTAAAAAAATATATATATATATATATATATATATATATATTTGATAAAAAGAACAGCATTTATTAAAAATATAATTTTGTAATATTACAAATGTCTTTAGTGTATATACTGTATAATAATATGTAAAACTCCAGAAACTGTACTTACTGTAATAGCAAACCCTCATCTGCTTGATTCAGATTTGATCTGAGTGCTACCTGCATTATTAAACACCACACAACAGTGTTTATGAAAACCTCAGATTTTCTCTACATCAAAAATGCCAATTGCTTCTCATATCGCACGAATAATAGAGTTCAGACAGAGTACAAATTCACATCTCCAGGTGTGAGAGTGTGCAGGAATCTTTGGCGGGCAGGTCCCCAGCGAGTGGCTCCTTTTCACCCGGTCAGCAGGACAGCAGCTGAGCGAGCCAGCGGACCAGCAGGAGCGAGCCCCTCCTGGGGTAAAAAGCAGCTCCTGCTGCCCCTGCCGCACAGCACGGCTCCAGAGCTGGGGGCGAGAAGGGGGAGACCACTTCTATTGGGCAGGAGATTCAACATCAGCCAATAGGACAGCAGGGAGCAGTCTGATGCCAGGTGTCTCATCTCCAACCACAGGTGGCTGCAAATACATAATCAATTCTGTCATTTCTCACCTACAACTGGGAGTTTGGATCAGTGTTAGACAGCTTGAGGTTCGTGTAATGAGCTTGTCGGACGGACATTGCATTACTTGTGTGTTTTAAGATTCTTTAAGCATATTCATAATTTCCAGGATATTGTTCCATTTATAACTCTTCATGAGTATGAATAAAAGAGGATTCAGAAGGTATCTGCTTCAGACCAAATTCAATGATTCAATGATATATATATGTAGTATTATAAACAAATTTATGTTTACAAAAATGAAAAGAAATGCTGTCACAATACATACCAAAAATATGTATTTTATACATTATTATATTTGTGAAACCTAACTAATAAGATTATATTTAGATTCTTAACCTCTTAAATTAACCAAATCATTAAAAATAAAATGTATTTCTATTTTATGACCATTATTGGACATTTTGAATCTTATAAGCAAGTGCAGATTTCCTCTTCAGATAATCTAACTTTAGTGACTTGACAATGCCTATTGTTCTGTGGTCTGATTCCCAGAATAAATCCTGATTAATGCATAACTCTATTCAGAAATATAAATGTATATTTCTATTAGTAGCCACATAATCTGCAAAGTTGTCTTTAAACTAATTCGAACATTTAGATGCGAGTCACACAAGACTGTCAGTTATGAAGCAATCCGTTCTGCATCAAATACCCAAATACTGAGGTCACAGGCAAATTAATGAAACACAACCTACATGTGTTAGCCAATTAAAGAGGAGGTCAACCTTTATACTGTATATTAATGGACTCCTCTGGTCTGTTGTTTAATGAAGTCGATAAGCAAACCTAGACGTGCAGTGTTGAAATGGGATTTTGATATTTTTATTAAAATACACCAGGTAGTGTATTTTTAAATATACAATGTAGAAGCAACACAAGGTATTTATAATTAGCTCAAATTTCTGATACACTTGAGAAAATGAATTGTTCACAACGCCTTCACAACTAAATGTTAGACATCTGATTGTTGAATATTTACTGAAGACATTTATTGATTATGTATATTAGAAATCACCTTGTTTTCATTTTGAATCACAGTGAACTGAGAGGTGAAGTTTTATAATTAAAACTATAGTTTAACATGTTAACACATTCACACGTGTGATTTAAAATAACAAAACAGTATGGAATACAATGATTTTTGTATGGAAAAGGAGAAATTGTTTAATGATATTTCATTTGTGTCCAGAAATACTTACAGAATACAATGTCATATTTACACAGCCAATCAAATGAAATCATAAATACATTTTTAAAACAGTCTATTATTGTAACACCCTATATTTGATGTGTATCGAAAATCTACAGAATAATATATTTTACAATAAACTGAATGATACGGCATGATTTACCGCATCTTATAATAGCTGTAACGTATTTAATTTATTCTGCATAAATACATTTGAACATATAAACACTATATATTGTATCCTAAAATTTTAATATATGTTTTCAGTAAACAATTAATTGGACAATTATTGCAAGCAATAAAGTCAGATAAAAATGTATGAATATGTGAAGAAGATATGACTTGATGAATATGAAAGATAGGTTTGTGTTTCAATAAAGCTATTACACATTAAACTGTAGAATCTTTTATTATTATTATGATGATGATTATTATTATTATTATTATTATTATTGCTGTATATATTTTTTCATGTATCAATGGCCATACATAGTCCATGTATATTTTGCAGTATTTTGAAAAATATAAGCACTTGTTTTCCTATATATGGAAGTATAAATATAAAATAGTGCACAGTATTTTTCCAGCAATTTTTGTTTCATAAGGGCAGTGCCACTGGGTCATTCTCCACATCATCAAAGTCCAATGCAAAGGGAGATTTGTGATACAAAGGTCTTTGTAAGGTCACAGCTGCCATTGAAAACAAGAACACAAATAAATCACATAAGCATACAAATATATTTACATACGCACAAAAGCATATTTGTTTTGTATGTGCCCACAAAACAACACTTTCTAAAACCTTAAAAATAGCTCTATTGTCTCACTTGTCAGCTGCAAGGGTTTCTGTATGACTGGCTGTGAATATATTACTGTGTATAAGTTTACATTTGTGGCAGCATTATTCTGAATGTATTGATCAGTCACCAGGATTGCTGATCAATGTTCTGAACTTCTGTCGGTTCCTGCACAATAAACGTCTCTCACAAAACAAAACCTAAAGTAAATGGAACCCTAATTATTCTGCATCCTTACTGCAGTATTCAAAAGCGGTGAGGAAATCTAATGGAAGAAGGGAGGGGTTTGTTTATTGAGATTTATGATCAATATAAAAAACTTTGCTTTTAACCATGACGTGGATTGAAAAGGTTTTTTTTTTTTTTTTTTTTTTTTTTTTTTAGGATTTTAATGGCATTTCCACTTAATTAGAACCACTTAAACATACAGCTGGATGAGGTTTGATGTATTTGCCGAAATTCTGAATGTACCTGTAAGTTAAAGGGTAATAGCGAACAGGACAAAATATTGCATGGTTTTTCTTTTCTTCTGCCAGGTTAACCTTGCAAACAAGAGACTAAGCAAAATGCTGCTATATTACATATCATTGCAAAATTTGTTCGGATGTAATTTAGAAGCTTACAGTTTGGTTTGTAAATAACATATTCAAGAAAGAATGATTAGTAAAAATAGTGCTTATCTGGACATGTGATTTTCATATAGAAAATAGAAACGAACATAACCACAGCCGTGTTACTAATTATTGTTTTTGCACCAGCAAACTGCATCCATTAACCATTTAATTAAAATCTTTTCTAATCTAAATGAGTGTTGATTTATTTGATGTGCATTAGCCTTTTTAATGCCAAAGGAAGAGAATACACCTGTGATGCTTTCAAAGACCTCCCATTGACACAAGTGCTCAGAAACTGAACACAATGAACTTTCTGGCACACTCAAATCACCAAAAGTAATTCATGACCTCTAAACACAGAATTTTCCTTGGCAACATGAGAGCATTGATAATGAATATGCCTGGGGTAATTTGCAGGTGCGGATCTTGATTTATTCTTAGCCCTATCAGGATACAATACCCCTGAAAGATCAGGGGCAAATAATCAAAAGAGCAACATTTCTGAGTCAACAAATTCAGGTTATATAAAAATATACTATATATGAAGCCATTTCAGCTGAAGAACACTTTAATAAACTGACTGTCCACCCTTTATTTGGGATAATTTATTGTGATAACAGAAGTTAAGCGACACACTCAATGTTTTATTAATCAACAATATGCAGATAGTTACCGACACATTAAAAACTAGAAGCAGTTCATTAAATCAAATTAAAGTGCATACTTCATCTGTTTTTGTAAGCAATTAAAACCTCATAAATAATACATGCCACTCATGCTCACAACCAGAGACTGAGAAAGACTGTGTTAGAGAGACCTCTACTGTTCCATGCGCGTAAAAGCAATTTCATTTCAGTTCATTGAGGCTCGTTTTCACTTGTAGAGTGAAACACAACAAACGACAATCTTTAATCAGAAATGATTCTTTTAGGAAAATGTTATGTATCTTCCAATACACTTTTCACTACTTTATATGCATCACAGGATCATTTGTGATCTCTCGCTCTCAATTCAATCCAACCCAATTAAATTCAGTAAGCTTTATTGGCATGACAAAAGCACATTTTACGCTGCCAAAGCATGCATACGAAAGAAGAACATACAGTGTAATTTGGAACAATATATGCATTTTACATTACATCTATTTACATTTATTCATTTAGCAGACACTTTTATCCAATGCTACTAACAAATGAGGACAGTGGAAGTAATCAAAAACAACAAAAATAGCAATGATATATAATTGCTATAACAAGTCTCAGTTAGGTTAACAGTATACACTTAGAAAGGGCTTTTTTTAATATTATAATAAATAAAAAGAAAACAGATAGAATAGAAAAAGAATAGAGCATGCTATAGTGTTAGAGGTCTTCGGTTTACACTCACCTAAAGGATTATTAGTAACACCAAACTAATACGGTGTTTGACCCCCTTTCGCCTTCAGAACGGTCTTAATTCTGTGTGGCATTGATTCAACAAGGTGCTGAAAGCATTCTTTAGAAATGTTGGCCCATATTGAAAGGATAGCATCTTGCAGTTGATGGAGATTTGTGGGATGCACATCAAGGGCACGAAGCTCCCATTTCACCACATCCCAAAGATGGTCTATTGGGTTGAGATCTGGTGACTGTGGGGGCCATTTTAGTACAGTGAACTCATTGTCATGTTCAAGAAACCAATTTGAAATGATTCAAGATTTGTGACATGGTGCATTATCCTGCTGGAAGTAGCCATCAGAGGATGGGTACATGGTGGTCATAAAGAGATGGACATGGTCAGAAACAATGCGCAGGTAGGCCGTTGCATTTAAATGATGCCCAATTGGCACTAAGGGGCCTAAAATGTGCCAAGAAAACATCCCCCACACCATTACACTACCACCAGCAGCCTGCACAGTCGTAACAAGGCATGATGGATTGATGTTCTCATTCTGTTTATGCCAAACTCTGACTCTACCATCTGAATGTCTCAACAGAAGTCGAGACTCATTCCAGTCTTCAACTGTGCAATTTTGGTGAGCTTGTGCAAATTATAGCCTCTTTTTCATATTTGTAGTGGAGATTTGTGGTACCTGGTGGGGTCTTCTGCTGTTGTAGCCCATCCGCCTCAAGGTTGTGCGTGTTGTGGCTTCACAAATGCTTTGCTGCATACCTCGGTTGTAACGAGAGGTTATTTCAGTCAAAGTTGCTCTTCTATCAGCTTGAATCAGTCGGCCCATTCTCCTCTGACCTCTAGCATCAGCAAAGCATTTTTCGCCCAAAGGACTGCCACATACTGGATGTTTTTCCCTTTTCACACCATTTTTTGTAAACCCTAGAAATGGTTGTGCGTAAAAATCCCAGTAACTGAGGAGATTGTGAAATACTCAGACCGGCCCGTCTGGCACCAACAACCAAGCCATGCTCAAAATTGCTTAAATCACCTTTCTTTCCCATTCTGACATTCAGTTTGGAGTTCAGGAGATTGTCTTGACCAGGAACACTCCCCTAATTGCATTGAAGCAACTGCAATGTGATTGGTTGATTAGATAATTGCATTAATGATAAATTGAACAGGTGTTCCTAATAATCCTTTATATACATAATAAATGAAAAGAAAATAGAATACAAAAAGATTAAAAAAGGTAGATAGTTTTTTTTTTAAAGAATATAATTAAAATAGTGAGTGCTAAAGTTAGAGGGTCAAATAAATATGGAAGAGATGGGTTTTAAGCCAATTTCTGAAGATGGCTAAGGACTCAGCTGCTCGGATTGAGTTGGGGAGGTCATTTCACCAGGAGGGAACATTTCATTTAAAAGTCCATAAACGTGACTTTGTGCTTCTTTGAGATGGCACAATCAAGCAACATTCAAGCTTCTAGAGGGCACATAAGTCTGAAGTAATAAATTTAGGTAAATGGGTGCAGAGTCAGTGGTAGTTTTGTAGGCAAACATCAATGCCTTGAATTTTATGTGAGCAGCTACTGGAAGCCAGTGCAAATTGATAAACAGAGGTGTGATGTGTATTCTTTTTGGCTCATTAAAAATGAATCTTGCTGCTGCGTTCTGAATTAATTGTAAAGGTTTGATAGAATTGGCTGTAAGACCTGCCAAGATGGTATTGCAATAGTCCAGCCTGGACAGAACAAAAGCTTGAACAAGGAGTTGTGTAGCGTGTTCTGAAACATTGGGTCTGATCTTCTTGATGTTGAATAAAGCAAATCTGCAGGATCGGACAGTTTTGGCAATGCGGTCTGAGAAAATCAGCTGATCATCAGTCATAACTCCAAGTCTTCTGGCTATTTTTGAAGGAGTTATGGTTGATGTGCCTAACTTGATGGTGAAATTGTGATGAAACAATGGGTTTGCTGGAACCACAAGCAGTTCTGTCATGGCAAGGTTGAGTTGAAGGTGATGGTCCATCATCCAGCAAGAAATGTCTGTTAGACAAGCTGAGATTTGAGTAGCTACCGTTGGATCATCAGGATGGAATGAGAGGTAGAGTTGAGTGTCATCAACATAGCAGTATGAACATAGGTATGAAAAGCCATGTTTCTGAATGACAGAACCTAATGATGCCATGTAGACAGAGAAGAGAAGTGGTCCAAGAACTGAGCCCTGAGGCACCCCAGTAGTTAGATGTTGTGACTTGGACACCTCACCTCTCCAAGATACTTTGAAGGACATATCTGATAGGTAAGACTCAAACCATTGAAGTGTGGTTCCTGAGATGCCCTTTGCCAGTAGGGTTGATAGGAGGATCTGGTGGTTAACCGTGTCAAAATCAGCAGACAGATCAAGCAGGATAAGTACTGAAGATTTGGATTCCGCTTTTGTTAAGTGCTTCAACAACTGAGAGCAAGGCAGTCTCAACATATGAGATATAGTGAAGGTTATGCAACACGATTATTTCTGTATTTATTCAACTACTAAATTGAACTGAATTCAACATTATCTACAGTAATGTGGATTGTTTGGCTTGGTGTGAACCTCTCTCTCTCTTTCTGAAATGTGTTTTTCAGATGAAAATGTAACATTTGAACAACTTTGAAATACAACTCTTTTGTCTTAGTTCATTTTCAAAAGCTACCATTTTATGTATCCTAATAAACACAACTGAATTATATTTTCACACTTCTTGTATAATTTGACAAATTTACAGCTTAATTACTTTGATTTTCCTTTATTTTCATCACACATCTTTTATGAGCTAATATTTAATCTCCAGCCCTTTCAGAGACTGTTCCCCTTTATTTAAAAAAAATACATATTCTATAAACTTAGATTTTACATCAGTCCTATTTTATTACTATTATTATTTTAATAATTATAATAAATCTTTGTTATATATATATATATATATATATATATATATATATATATATATATATATATATATATATATATATATATATATATATATATATATATTTATTATTATTATTATTATTATTATTATTATTATCACAAGCGGCCTATTATCATCATCATTGGTCAGTTAACAGTTAATTTTGAACCATGAAACAGATAAAATCCATATTATTATAAAAAATGCAACCAATTATGAATCCGTGATTGACGGAAAGGATAAATAAAAACAAAATTTCCTTTTTTTTTACTCGATTTAAGCCTTTAAATTCAGGTGATTCAGTTAATAGTTTCCAATGTGAGTGATCTCTCATCATCCTTTTTTGTAAATGTTGCACACTGAGAATACACATTAACCCCAAGAGTAACAAACACAGATCACAGGATGCAAAGGGTGTATTATATTAGCAGCAGCCCAGACGTCCTGGAAGATCTTCCAGCACCTGCATCTATCTCTCATTGACTCTCGTCTCCCCTCAGTCATCTGTATTCCCACAAAAGAGAGCATCTCTGTTTGGGTGTTCTCCCTTCTGTCTCTCCTCAGGCTGATGTGGAGGACAGTGAACAAAAGTGGAACACAATCAGTACTGAGCAGATGCTGGCATCCTGACCCCAGACCCAACCAACCCCTCTGTTTCCCACTCCTTCACTCAGCCACACACACACACACACACACACACACACACACAAAGCCTTGAAAATGACCACACAACCTTCACCAAACTGGGAATCTCCCTAGGCAACTGAGGGAGTTCTGCTCTGGTGGGACTGTAATCATCAGTGTCATGAGCTTACAAACACACACCTACTTCAAGTCTTTCAAATGTGCTGGTATTGTCTGCTCTCAACTTTAAATGAATAGATAGATTTTATTTACATTTATTAAATGTGATTTATATGGACAAAAATTAGCGTGCAATGCAGTGTTTTATTTATTTATTTATTTTTATGCAACACTGTCACAGAAAGTCACGCAGAAGGCAGGTGACAGCTTCCTCAAAATATCAATTTCTTAAATTATAAATCTCTTTATGGGGTTATGAGCAAAACTTGTGAAGAACAAGTATTCATGTATTTTAATACAAATGTCATTGCCTCTAAACATTGTACTATAGAGAGCGAGAGAGTATAAACACAACATATGCATATATATTGATTGATAAAGCACTGAATGAAAAACGCTTGGAAATGTGACTTAACCTTTAAAGACCAGTAGATGGCAATCTTACCTCATTATGGGTGTACACATATTTGTTGCAGCTTATATTTTCTAATCTATTTTTTTCTCACCACCATTCCTACTCTACCAGTATGGAGTGGCAGTGGCAGTTCAGTCCTTCCCTGAAGAAGCCATTCCCTCAACAAACCTGCTCCGACACGCCCCAGCACTGTCACAAACAACCTTTCACTGCTACAAAAACATAATGCTTTTAAATAAACTGCTTGTGTTAAATGAAATAGCTTTATAACTAATACAAATAATAATAATCATCATTTTGATGTCTAATACGTTTTATAAATTTAAATAAATGCTGAAATCTGGTGTTTCTTTGCATAATGTCTCTGTTGTTTACTTGAACTTTACTGGGCGGTGTGTGAGTTGCAGGAAGAGCTGCTCCAAGTCCCACATTTTGAGGCCAATGTGCTGAAGTTTTCCGGGTCTGAGTTAGGGAAAGAGGACGAAACGTCTACACTTTTAACGCCCATTTCTCGTTATATGGGTCAAATAACTGGATTTTATCGAGCTATGCTTGGCTAATCGAGAGCGGTCACTGCTGCATAACACAAACAAACCCGTAATTTTCGCTTCTTTTAGGGACAGAAAGGTTTGTTTTTACTACGTTTTGTTTATTTTAAGAGTTCATATCGCATGTTGGTGATTAAATTATTGACATCATTATGGCAGTGAAGGTAAGTTTTGGCATAACACTGGGATAAACACTGCTAATGAAATGACTGTGTCGCATTTGTCTCATACGAACTGTTGCATCGCTGACGTTGTACACAAAGTTCATCAGTGTTACGTTAATAATGGACTGTATTTTTAAGGAAACATTACCAAACCGATGGTAGTATTTCATACCACCGTCCGATGAAATAGGTCCTATTGCAAGGGTTGTATTTCTATGAAACGGATTCTTACAAAATGTTTAATAGTTTAACAAGTGTTTAGTTACTGTGACTTTATTGTGAACTGTACACTGTTGTAGTACACTGTTTCAAAAACCAATACCGATGCCCTGTTCGTAGACGAATTCCGTTGAGTCGGCTCTTATCAATGAATCATTTGAACCGATTATATCATTTATTCAATGACTGACCGGTTCTCGGATCTAGAGTCCAATTCCTCGAATCGAATTTGGAGTGGCAAGTGGCAAGTTTATGAACACAAAATAACGTTTTAATAAACGTGCACACATTTTTTTTTTCAGGCAACAGTAAATACATTATACCCAGACAGCACACATACGTTGTGCCGATGTCGAGCCGACCTACAAAACTCCATCGGGACGATATCGCTCAGGGAGCGTTTGCTAATAGGCAAGATGTCTCGGCGACGTCGGCCTCTGATCAGAAATGCTCTCCGGCCGATGCTGGGACGATACATCCCGGCCGCTCTGCGTGGACGCGGTTCCCCGGGGTTTTGCTCATCGTTACGGACCACCCGCGGCTACCGTCGCTGGTTTATAATAAAACAATACACACCACTCTCAAGAACAGATGCAACTTTATTAATATTTTCATTTATTTCATATTACATGTACAAATACATTAACATTTACCAGATGCTTTGATCAAAAGTGGATAATTCGGGATTATTTGTAGTCTTTTGAAAATTAACCATGATTTTACTACAGCTTTTGCAGTAAAACCATAGTAAAAACAAAAATAACCATTACTACAGTCCTTGCATGGTTAAATGTTGTATGAGTATAGCACCTTTTGACAATACTTATTTCAAAGTAGGTTTACAGGAAATGCATGTTTCAAGGTTACAGTTTAAAAAGCCAGAGATGACTGAGACTCACCGGGGAAGACCATCTAGTTCATAATAAAAAGTCATGTGTTCAGTGCTGTCAGCAGCGCGGGCTAACTTTATGCCAAGAACTTTTTAAAAAGAGTTACATAAACACAAAATAAAACCAGGCAAACAATACTAATTAAGCAATTAAAACGTTTTAAATTGCATGATAAAAGTTCAAAAATATTTTCTGATAAAATCTTACTAAACATATCTCTAGTTTTGTATTCAGTTAACATTAACATTATCTTTCAACATTTTTAAAGTGATGCTTACAAATAAAAGGGGACATGTAGGTCCACATAACTCAGAGAGTAAATATTGTTCATTTACAGATATAAGAGACGTTACAATAAAGCAGTTTGAAAATCATCAAATTTACCCTTATAGGCAAAATAAGGATAATATTTGTTTTGTGTGTCCAATGTTTTGTGTGTTCATGCACAGTTGTCGTCTGTCTGTAGTCTTTGTGAGCGTCGGTGTCATCTGAAGTCTTCACAAGTAAGTTTGGATTCAGTCTGGAGCTGGTGTAATCTCTAGAAACCTTGGGATGGCCATCCTGAGATAGAGACAGGAAATAAAAAGGAGAAAGTTTAGAATAGCTGCTGCTGTTCATATTATTTCAGACAAAATATTATTTATTTAATCACATATAACTGGAGTGCATGGTTATTAGAGGTGTTGTGTGAATACTAAACTATGTATTTTAATTTAATTTAAACAACAACAAAAAAGTGTGTCCGAGCCCCAAATATTATTTGGAAGGCTATTTTCAAAGTAAAATACCAATAGGTTTTGCTTCCTTTAGTGGACTTTGATAAATTCTTGGGTGTTAGAATTTAGTGACCTCACTACAGGCAATGCACCATAGTACTGCTGCCTCAATTTGAGCTTATTTTGCTATATATATATATATATATATATATATATATATATATATATATATATATATATATATATATATATATATATATATATATATATCTGATTTAATCACAAGTAGGTTTAATAAACGCACATCCACTTCCAATTCACCAATCAATAAACAAAAATCGACACACTGCCACTAATGCTCTCAAAAATCAGTTTATTGATGAAGTGTTTCACGTGATCCCTGTAAATGTAATATTTGTGGAACAGGCATCTCTTTAGAATGGAATATACATTTCAGTAGGTGGAACATTATGTTTGTAATTTATACTACCGTTAAAAGTTTGGGGTCAGTACAATTTTTTTTACGTCTTTGAGAAAAGTCTCTTCTGCTCACCAAGGCTGCCTTTATTTGATCAAAAGCAAGTAAAAAAAACTGTAATATTGTGAAATATTACAATTTAACAACAGTTTTCTACGTGAATATATTGTGAAATGTAATTTATTTCTGTGATCTAAGCTAATTTTTATTACTCCAGTCTTCAGTGTCACATGATCCTTCAGAAGTCATTCTGATTTGCTGCTCAATAAACATTTTCAATTATTATCACTGTCTTATCAATTATCAAAAGTTAAAACAGACATTTCTGTTTCAAACACTGTACTGTTTTAAAACTCTATTCATCAAAGAATCCTGAAAAAGTGAAGGAACACAGCGGTTTTCAACACTGATAATAGTCAGAAATGTTTCTTCAGAAGCAAATCAGAATATAAGAATGATTTTCTGAAGATCATGTGACACTTGAAGACTGGAGTAATGATGCTGAAAATCCAGCTTTACCATCACAGGAATAAATGACTTCTCTAAATATATTCAAATAGAAAACTATTATTTTAAATTGTAGTGAATTGTATTCATTTCATAAATTAAACTGTGGTTGCCATAAAAGACAAAAAACCATACCTTCCCAAACTTATGATACAGTTGTGTATGTTCAAGATTGTACTTACTGGTCCTGCAGTTTATAGCATCTTGGAGATGTTATCTGACAGCAGCGGTGGGCCGTCAGGGTGAGCAGGGCTCTGCTGGCCCTATAAAAAACAAAATTGTGTGAAAAATGCTTTTAAAGACTATTTAGTTATCATTTACATTTGTGTAATGTTCACAAATTGCTTGTGATTAGTTTAGTTGAGGTTGACCTGGAATATCCTACATTAAAAAAAGTCTATGGCCAGCACTACCCTTTTGATGAAAGAAGTCACATCTGATTTGTCACGAGCATTAATGACAGAATCATCAGCCAATCAAAATTTTGACATTCAATGACAGCACACCCTCTGTGTCTAGAGACGTGCCCAGTGCTACCCCCAGCGTTAGACTGCCCTTTTAGTCAGGGATTTCCAAAGTACGAAAGTGAAATTAAATGAAAAGAAAATACAGCCTACAGACCTGGTTGCCAATCTACTAAAATGCTTTTTTAAGGTGCTAGTTTGCAGAAAAAAAGAGAATAACTGAGAAATGAAGACCTACAACTGAGAAAGGAAGACCTACACCTAAACTGAAGGCCAGCAACATTTTTATGCACCATTTCAAAGATTGCAACTACGAGTGCTATGAGTGGCTAACAGTTAACACCAAGCACAAGTTATTTTGTTGGTCGTGATTACTTTTTAATCTGAGTCAAGGGACATGAAAAGAGTTCTTTATTATTTGATGAGTATCGTATCATGCACATTGTTATAACAGAGGTCGACCGATTCATTGGTTTTGCTGGTTAATCGGCACCAATAGTTGATTTGTAGAACTATCGGTTATCTGCAAAATCCATGGAGATAATTTTCCGTGTTGCGTTTGTTTTGCCATGTGACACTGTGCGCTGCACAGAGTGGGAAACTTCAAACGCGAGTTTAAATGCAGCCGTTCACATAGTTTTCTATTAAATAACATTATATTAATCTCAAATCATTGTAAATTTACATAATGACTTCACCCTAGGCTATAAATTATGTATTGTGCATTTTACAGCAAAACGTTGGTCTTTCTGTGGTTCTAATACAGTCTGTATGCTTCATATAGAAAGCTGTAATACAGATTGCGCGTTTTCTTTCCGTTTGCTCTTTTTTTTTTAACACTGAACTTTAAACACATATGCCACATAGTTCATTCCTGAAGCAAACTTATGTCCGTTTGGTGATTAAATAAACAGTTTTAGACCGCTGCTTGTATTGAATGTGACGCATCCGGTGTGTGTGATAACTGTCACTTCTCAAAGACGCTGCGCATGATTAGATAATCATGCACTGTTCTAAAATAGCAGCAAATAAAATGTGATGCATTCGGTGTGTAGGGTTGGGTATCGTTTGAATTTTATCGATTCCAATTCCGATTCTGCTTATCGATTCCTGGTTTCGATTCTAATAAGATAAAAAATCCAATATAAAAAAATTAAGTCAAACATTTAGATGTCAAACATGTTTCCGTCTTTTTACAAAGCATTCTGTTACAGCTGAATAACACGAGCAAAAATCAGCAGCTTACAAAACACTGCAAGAGGAATTTTGCCTGTGCTTAAAAAAAAAAAATACCATAGCAAAAACAATTAATTAATAAAAATATTAAAGTGTTAAAGACAAGTAACCAGTCAGTAGTAAGATATGAACAAACAAATCAATTAGCAATATCCTAAATACAACTAAACAAAATTTCAGGTACAGAAACTGTAATTAAAAGTTTAAAAACACTGCATAGTTTTCTTTTTATAAATAAAATAAAGATTAATCAAAGTTATTAAATATATTCAGTCGAGATCAGTGAATTATTTTCTTTTGTTTCTTTTGTTCTTTGATTAACATTAATGACAGACGCATTTATTAGGCTGTTGTCTCTTTAAACAAAAATACTGTACGTGTGTGTTTTCTTTCTCATCTGTTTACATTCATGTAAGACAAAAAAGTTTGTGTTTATGATGATATACTGATGTAGTTTTCTGTATATTGGTCGACAAATATGAAAGAAGTCAGTTTCGGCTCGGAACAACCTTTTCTACAGTGGAAATACATGGAATGGTCCGAGAATGGACACAAACCCGGGAACCCACAGCGCGACCGCAGACCGCTGCTCTCATTCAGTATCTATTTTGTTCAGTATTCATTTTAAAAACTATTGGTTTATAAATCGGTATCGGCCAGTGTGGTCCAAACTAGCTATCAGTATTGGAAAAATCCACTATCGGTTGATCTCTAGTTGATAATACTGTGGTGCTGTGTGGATGTCCAGAAAAAAAAAAGACCAAATCAATACCGGTGGCTACTGGTGATACATTGAGGTCTAATGAAGTGAAATGATCGGTATGTAGGAGAAAATGAACACTACTTACAACAGTATTACCTTTAATCCATAGCCTGGGCAACCAGCTGTCAGCACGTTCACAACTGTCTATAGAACGTGACTTCTCTGTCGCATGACAACAGATGCACGGGCGAGATACTGGAGCTGATGACGCTGTTTGCCAGCGCAGCATCGTGATGTCTATCAGCTATCGGCGATGGATGATGGCATCGTCAATCAGGCCAACCCTAACCAGGATGACATAATTAAACAATTGTACACAACTGTTGTACACAGTTTTTATAATTTATTAGCTAAACAAATGCACAGCTTCCACCAACAAAAACAAATAGTTAAAGCAAGAGTACAGCACCAACTGCTGTTACCCGGATGAGCCTGTGTTATTACATTTTACAGGTTTTTATCCAGGGACAACATGCATCGGAATGTCGCAACTGACCAATCAGAATCAAGTACCCACAGAGCCATGTAATAAAAGTAGCTAATGGTAAACTAATAATTTACAAAACATGACTGTGTTCATAGATGATTAATAAGTGATGTTAATATTTTTATCTATGTTCTGTAGATTAAGTTATAAATAACTTACAAAGCTTTCTGCACCCACAATCTAAAGTGTAAACTACTCATCAGTTGTAAATGTAAACTTTCCTGTTACAGGTTGGTTGATTGTGTGTATGTGTGTGTTGGTGTGTGTATATATATATATATATTTATATATATATATATATATATATATATATATATATATATATATATATATATATATATATATACACACATACGCACACACAACTGAAAACCACAAAGTTTGTAAAACATTTACAACTGATGAGTAGTTTACACCTTAGATTGGGGGGTGCAGAAAGCTTTGTAAATGATTTATACTGTTTATTGAGATAATAGTACAATGTTGACATTTCAATGATTTATAAGTGATTCATAATATATTAACTAGTAACTATTAAAAATTAAGGATCTGTTTTAACTAGTTACTATTAAAAATTAAGGATCTGTTTGATTTTTTTCGTGATTTTATTTTTTTTAAGATTGCTTATGAAAGATGTGTAAATCATATCATATTAATCATTAGTGAATGTATATTCATGTCACTTGTAAATTATTTATAACTTAATCTACTGAACATAGATAAAAATATTAACATCATTTATTTCAATGAACACAGTCATGTTTTGTAAATAATTAGTTAATCATAATCGAATTACTTGTAAATTACTTTTAAAATGAATTTACAAAAAGTACACAAATTATTAGTATGTCACTTATTAAGCGCTTATGAATGTTTTGTAAATGATTAGTTCATCATTAACTACTCACTTAAAAGTGACTTACATATGAACTTTATTATAAATTGTTACCAAAAAGTCACCCACACCTTGGATGACCTGAGGGAAAGTAAATTAACAGCAAATTTTCATTTTTGGGGTGAACTATCCCTTTAACCCACACTAATCTAGCCTACTGCTGAAGTTGTTGATCAGCCCCGTCATTGTTGTTGAGAGCCTGTGTGGGGCATAATATGTGCATTAAGGGGCGGTCACACTGCACTTTTCGTTCCACTGACTTCCATTCATACGCATGCGAATGCGTCAGACCGGAAACCCAGGCTCATGCGAAAATTTTCGCATTTCGCTGCATTCGAAAGTTCAAGTTTGGTGAACCTTGACCTGCGAATTCGCATCACGTGAAGTCGTGGGACCAGTAGATGAATGATACGTCACTGCGTGACCTCTCTGTACAGAAATTTAAAAATGAAGTGCTAATTTTAGCCGTAGCGCAGCATCCTATTTTATATAATACATATTTAAAAGATAATTAAAAAAGAAGCTGCATGGTTCGCAGTGTCAATGGAAACAGGAACAGATGGCACATTTGAATGAGGACACGTTCTATATTTTTTTTATTGTTTAGTGTGTATATTTATAGAGAGAGAGAGAGACAGAGTGCAATATAATAAGACGCTTTCGACGCCATCGCCAAAGACACAGTAAAAGCACAGATTAACCCATGTTGTGATAAGGGGAAACCGTTATATCTTGCTCCCGCCCATATTCGCAGCGGCGTCTGAAATAATTTTGCACGTTCAAAGGCTAGTGTGACCGCACCTTTACACATACGGCTGCGTTAGCTGTAACAGATGTGTAAGATGTGTACAGGTATCTAACAGTTGTTTACTGAAGGCCCTGACTGAAACCCCACGGTACTCACTGTCTGACAGCAGGTTCACTCAGACTCTGATCGTCATCACTGAAGAATCCAGGAACAAAACAAGCAATCTGACACAGAGTCAACAATATTTACTCTACAGTTCCAGGTTCATTAGAAGGAAACAAGCTAGAGTAGAGGTGAAATGGAGATAAAAGACAGAATAATACATAACAATTATAATAACATGTAATATACATATTCTACTACTAAAAATATAATCTTAAAATAACACAATCTATATTTTTAGTTTTAGGTTGAGTGTGACTCACGTTATGATGTCAGGGACTTCTTAAAATTGGTGAAATGTATTCTGAAAAAGGCATATTCATGTTTTTCATGAGCTTCTTCAGGTCACCTGTATTTCTAAGTCAGAATCTCCCTTCAGAAATGTTGAAATCTTGGAGCTTCACTTCTGTTCTGTAGAGTTTCTTTCTGTCCTCCTGAAATCACAGAACAATTTGTATTAATATCTGTTTATCATGAAATATCGAAACTAATGTGAACTTGATTTCAGCCGATTACACTCTCAGTGTGACGTCATCGATTCAGTAAATCAGCCTTTTCCAATAACATACTGACAAATCACCAGCAAAACATTCAAAGTGCCATCAAAATATCTCATACACACACGAAGATTTGATTAAAAGCCCTGAGTTTCATCAACAAGAGCTCAATCTATATAGTTAGCCTACCTGAAAACTGCTAAGATGCTAACGGACTTTTTCGAAGAAACTAAACCGTTTCTATAAAATAAATTTAATTGAAACATGTCAATAACAAGCAAGAAACGTGTCAGGAACATTTGTATGTAATATTTGTGTGATTTTAGCGACTAAACTTACCCAAAACAGTGTAAACTGCAGCGAGAGACGGAGATTACTGTTTGCCAGTAACGGTTTTTGTGTTGACGCCCCGTTTCCATGGCAACTCTGCTCCCCGCTTGAGCAGGACTCAACGCGCACACAGCATTTACAAAAACAAACATCTAGAGTTAAAACATTACATTTATAAAGTACAGTCTTATTCAATAATCATTCAATAATTAATTTAAATATAATTTTGTTTTAATCAAATCGAAGATTTGATTAAAAGCCCTGAGTTTCATCAACAAGAGCTCAATCTATATAGTTAGCCTACCTGAAAACTGCTAAAATGATAACGGACATTTCCGAAGACACTAAACCGTTTCTATAAAATAAATCTAATTGAAACATGTCAATAACAAGCAAGAAACGTGTCAGGAACATTTGTATATAATATTTGTGTGATTTTAGCGACTAAATTTACCTAAAACAGTGTAAACCGCAGCGAGAGACGGAGATTACTGCTTGTCAGCAACGGTTTTTGTGTTGATGCCCCGTTTCCATGGCAACTCTGCTCCCCGCTCGCGCAGGACTCACAGCACACACAGCATTCACACAAACAAACATCTAGAGTTAAAGCATTACATTTATAATGTACAGTCTCATTCAATAATAAATGTAAAAATCATTTTGTAGTTCAGAAGCAACAGCAACAATAGCTCACCATATTATTTCACCGGATTATTTCTGAAAGCCTGTAAAAGAGTGAAAAACACGGTGAAAAAGCAGTCAGGACTTCTCTTTAATAACCCGCTTTTACATTTTCCCTCCGAGAAACTTCTGAAAACGCATTAAGGCGTTAACATCAATGTTAAAAAAAAATCGCTACCGTGACCGTTGGCTCAAAAAGTTAACGGTAACATTATTTGAAAATGAGCCAGACTCTTCAGCTGCCCACAGACTGTATTACTAGTACTTTTTCAGTGTCACAGAATTAACAAAGTAGTATTTTTTGTCTAATTGAGCTGAAGTGAAATCGTAACGTTACCTCAGAGCCACAGATGTCGCTGGGATTATCCTCTTCTCTCTCTCTGAGTGGCTAAAAGAGACGAATACTGGGCACGCGCACACAGAGAAGCGCGGCATCGGCCCGCGGTCGTGAACCAACTCAGGGCCGACGATTGATGAGCTGGAGAACAGAGCACTGACCAAATTATATCGGCCTCCACCAGGCCGATGTTTTATAGATGTTTTAGGTATAGAGGCCGACGTTTCGATATTGGGCCGACGTCGGCCAGACGTACATGTGCTGTCTGGGTAGTATGCCTATCATTTAATGTAAATCCAAATTATATTTAGCTTCTAAATTAATTATGCGAAATAAATTATGCTCTGAATCGTGCTGCAACAAATTGTACTGAGAATTAATTTAGTAAGTGGTCGGCATATGTGCACATTTTGGGACTTAATCATGCATTCATTCATTCATTCATTCATTCATTCATTTGTATAGCATGTAAAGGGGCATCTCAATAAATTAGAATGTCGTGGAAAAGTTCGTTTACTTCAGTAATTCAACTCAAATTGTGAAACTCCTGTGTTAAATAAATTAAATGAACAGAGACTGAAGTAGTTTAAGCTCTTTTAATTGTGATGATTTTGGCTCACATTTAACAAAAATCCACCTATTCACAAATTAGAATATAGTGACATGCCAATCAGCTAATCAACTCAAAAAACACCTGCAAAGGTTTCCTGAGCCTTCAAAATGGTCTCTCAGTTTGGTTTACTAGGCTACACAATCATGGGGAAGACTGCTGATCTGACAGTTGTCCAGAATACAATGTGCAAAATTAGAATATATATCGCACAACAATGTACAAAATAAAATGATGGTCTTATGAAGTATTTTAATTTGTTCAGATACACAATCTACACACGAAATACAGGAGTTTCACAATGTGAGTTGAATTACTGAAATAAAAATGAACTTTTCCATGACATTGAGCATTTCCATTTCAATGTTTACTACTGTGATGCATAGCTTGCAGACTTGCTGTTTTTCTTTATAAAATGGTTTGAACTGATAGGATACTGTAGGTGACCTTTTCAGATTGAGGTTAATTAGAGTAATTGTGTCTCTGTTTATCACTCAGTATAGTGTAAAAATACTTTACAGACTCTATTTGACGCATCAATTTCAGGATGTCCAAATGTTTTATGGAGCCTATGCCCACCTCCTTGCCATTTCTGAGGGGCTCTTGTGCACAAGTCATTGATTGGTACCTCTTGCTTAGTCTTTCCTGCTCTGTGTCGACATTGCAAATCGAAAGACACATTTTGAAAGTATATTGTAAACACGCAGTGGTTAGCTTATGAGCTAAATTGTCTTTATTGTAACAAGTATTCATTGATCATTTTGATACTTTAGAAAATCAGACATACAAAAGCATGATTTGGCAATAACTATAAAGATCAGTTAGATTAAATGATTAAAATAGTTAGTTACTTTTATTTAAAAAAAATATAGATGCAAGTTGTGCTAAGTTTATTAAGGCTGTTACTTAAAGATTGTGTGTATTGCTATTATCTGTTGAGAATTAGTATGAAAATATATTACTGAAAAGAGTTTTGACAAATCACTTACACCTAC